>NC_056747.1:832745445-832867945 GCF_019279795.1 Protopterus annectens
AAATAAATATTTGGTTATAGCTGTACTATCATGCAAATACATAATCTATTTTAACAGCATGTTAAATAAATGTTTCTAAACTGCAGTTTCTGTATATATTAATTTATGTGAAACATTCCTGTATTTTATGCTATGCATTTTTGTAAAGATATTATGTGGTGCATTTTCCCCCTGCGCTTTCCCAGTCAACAAAAACAAACAATAAAGTGAATAAGTAGAAATACTAAATATTATGTTCATCACAGGTGATTAGAGTGATAAAACTGGTAGTCAAAGAACACTGGCAATAATGGGCAAGTTAGGCCTTGGTCTACAAAATGAAGCGATTCATAGATTATTAGAATTATGCCAAGACAATTCACTGGTCATGGCAAACAATCTCTTCCAACAGCTGAAGATAATATCAAAATACGATTAACTATATTTTTCACAGTCTGACATGGGAGAACTTCATATATTATTTTACATTAAGAGGGTTTGTGGTCTGCACTCTTGTGGGAGGAGAGGCTGGACTCTGTCCTTCTGAGCTGGGAATTTCTGGTTAAAGGCTTATAGTGCCTGCATATCTGAACTGCTTCTTACTGAAATTGGTACACATTGTTTGCTGTAGCATAGACTAGATCCAGGCCTGCTGAATCTAGCTTTATTTGTATAACTAGAGCACTAATCCAGGCATTCTTTAAAGTATTCAATTGCATTTATTACTGCTTGGTAGTAACTTGATTAAAGTGTAGCTATCTTCTAAGTCTTTTGGATTAAGCACTTGGGCTTCAGACCAGTTGTTTTACATTAGGAAGGTTTGTGGCCTGCACTGTGGTGGCAGGACAGGTAGCTTACATCCTTCTAAGCTGGGAACTGCTGATTGAGGGCTCAGTGTCTGTTATTCTAAAAGTGTATTAGTTCTGGTTTAAGCACTTGGGCTTCAGGCCAGTTATTTTACATTAAGAAGGTTCGTGGTCTGCACTCTTGTGGGAGGAGAGGCTGGACTCTGCCCTTCTGAGCTGGGAATTTCTGGTTAAAGGCTTATAGTGCCTGCATATTTGAACTGTTTCTTACTGAAATTGGTACACCTTCTTTGCTGTAGCACAGACTAGATTCAGGCCTGCTGAATCTAGCTTTGTTTGTATGCTTGTTGTTTGTTTGCTTGTTATTTCTCTGAAAAGCTAATTCCACCTACAACGTGGCTTTTCAGTGCTTCTGTGGATCCCTAGTGATATCTGCATTGCTTACTGTACTTATTTCCTTGTTTCACTTGAAAGAAAGTTACTGTTTGTCGTTTTTGCATTTAAGTTACCTGGCACTTGCTCACTAAAGCAATTATGTAAGTCAGCACTAAAAAATTAAAAGCACTACACCCTCACAAACTCCCCTTGAGTACCTTGTTCCCCATTGGCACTTTTTTTCAATTATAAAGGAATTCCCAATACTATTCTAGCATGTCCAAAGGTCAGTTGTCAATCTCCTCTCCGGTCCAGCTGGTGAATCTGGGAATCTTGAGGCAATGTTACAACTGATTTATGTACACAGACAACCCTCTCCTCCTCCCAACAAATTCCAACACATGTGAGAGATGCAACCATATAGCCAAACTAGAGGCTAAGCTCTCTCAACTCAGTACTGGTGTAACCAGTCAGGAGGAGAAGGAAGCCACACTCACTACAATTCCAGTCTCACACAGACCTACCACGACAGCAAACCAAACACATAAACACACAAAAACATACTCGGAGGCTCTAAATAAAAATCTGCCTAAGCAGCAGAGACCTCCAAAGCAGACACCCAAGCAACCGCTACCCTAAAACAAAACACGTGCAACACATAGCTCACAAAGCCAGTGTGCCGAACAGTCACAGCCCTTAAGGCTAAACAACACACCTGATACACTTGTAATAGGTGACTCTATTGTCAGGCACACTGACGTCCCGCTCACCAGGCTGAACAAGGAGAAGGTCATGGTGAGCTGCCTGTCGGGCGCTAGGATCCGCCACATAACACAAGCACTCAGGTCACGCCAAGGCAAGTACAAATATGACTCAGTCATTGTCCATGCTGGTGTGAATGACCTGAGAGGTACCTCCCTGGACTACATGAAAAGAGACATAGAGGAGCTCTCTGAGCATGTAACCCAGGCCGGTATGACCCTGACCTTGAGTAGCATCTTACCCTCACCAAGAATGATGCCACAATATGAAGACAAGATGATCAATTTCAACAATTGGCTTAAGTATTGGTGTCATTCAAAGGGGATCCAATGCCTGTCAGCATGGGATGACATGCTCGACAAGCCACGATGCTTCGCTAGGGACGGCTTGCACCTGTCACCCCTGGGCTTTCGGATATTGGCAAAGGCTCTTGCTACCCCCATAGTGCCTTTTTAGGCAAGGCACAAAAGACAAACCCACCTCCATAGGTATCACAAGGGATAAGAAACTAAGAGTAATGCTACTCAACGCCAGAAGTCTAAACCTCAAGATGCAAGCACTCGAAACTCTCCTTAGCATGGAGAACATCGATATCTGTGCAGTAACAGAAACCTGGTTCAAGGCTCCCGAGAGCACCCCAGCACTACCAGGTTATACCTCATACCATGCTTTTCGGCCCCAATACTTGGACCGAACCACAAAAGGTGGGGGAGTATCAATATTCGTCAAAGATACCCACACCTCCAGGTTGGTGGCACAACACGAAGCATCAGAGACTATCCATGTGCAACTAACAGTGGGTAAAACTGCCTTCCAGTTTATAGCCTGCTACAGACCACCCTTCCAAACCCAGGAACCCCACTCGGCCTTCCTGAGAACACTGGAAAATATGAAGGTCTCTCCAAACACCATTATATTGGGCGACTTCAACTACCCAAACATAGACTGGGAGCATTACTCTAGCTCCAACACCCTAGCCTTAAGGTTCCTTAGAATTTATAAACTCAAATGCTATTGAACAACTTGTTACCACTCCCACAAGAGTGGAAAACATACTGGACCTGATCATCACCAACATGGGGACTTTATGCTCCACACCAGAAGTGTATACCTCACTGGTAAGATCAGACCATAAACTAATCTCACTGGATATTCACATCCCGACCCCACCCCTTGCCCAGAAAACCACAGTGAAAAACTTCTCTAAAGCAAATTTCACACTCCTCAAAACCGAGGTGGAATCCTTCAAAGCCCCCGGGCCTGTGGAAAATACGGCCCAGATCGCAGAATCCTTTATAAATGCATTCTATGAACACCTTTAGGAATGCATGGATCATGCAATCCCAAATAAAACTAAGACCCAATCCTCCAAAGGCAGATGTCCTGTTTGGTGGACCCCAGCCATAAACAAACTAAACAATAGGAGGAGGAAGCTACTACATGATAGAGCAAAATCCCAAAAAGGGAAGGCATCTCTGATCAGTATTAGCAAAAAACTACGGGCACTCATAAAATCGTCTAAGGCCAGCTTCGAGAGAAAAACTGCATAGGACACTAAAGATAATCACAAGGCTTTCTTTAGTTATGTTAGGAACCTGGGTGGGAATTCCCAGATATGCTCAGAATTAGTCCAAAATGACAAAAATACACCGAACCCACAGACAATGCCAACATCCTAGCTGACATGTTCAGCGCAAACTTCTCCCCCCGTTCCCACCAAAAGGGCAAATATCTATCCCAGCAGAGTGCTGCCCCCCTGACATCTCAGATGCTCAGGTAAGAGCCGCCCTCTCCAAAGCAAAAAACACAGCATCAATGGGACCAGACGGTGTCCCGGGCTGCGTCCTACATGAACTCCAAGAAGAGCTAAACCCAAACATAAAACTACTGTTCAATCTCAGCCTTACTACAGGATATGTACCCAAAGAGTGGCGTACAGCAACAGTGGTCCCTCTCCATAAAGGTGGTGCCTCAACGGATCCTGGAAACTATCGCCCCATCAGCCTGATTAGCTTGGTCTGCAAAGCTATGGAAAGGATCATCATGGACATCATAAATAAAGATATTGGGGACCTACAGACACTGGATCCTACCCAGTTTGGCTTTGTTAAGGGCAGATCCTGCCTTTTAAACCTGGTTGATTTCTTTGAAACAGTCACCAAGGCCATTGATGAGGGGAAGGTGGTCCACACAGCCTACCAGGACCTTGCAAAAGCCTTCGATACAATACACCACTCGGGCATTATAGATAAGCTCACCAGCTTAAATATAAACCCCTATGTCACTAGATGGATTGCAAACTGGCTCAAGGACAGAACCCACATGGTTAGAATTGCTGGAGCCATGTCAGACTCCAAACCAGTTACAAGTGGCGTTCCACAAGGCTCAGTCCTGGGACCTCTCTTGTTCGGTATATATTTCTCGGAGGTACATGCCAACACGGAAGGACTGTGGCTGACCAAGTCATCAAATGACTGCAAACTGGGCACCATAATCGACTCTCCAGCTGACACAAGCATCCTCCAAAAGGGCCTCATAGAAACAGACAACTGGTGCCAGAGCCATGGCCTCAAGCTAAACGCCAAAAAGTGTATAGTCATCCCCTTTGGCAAAAACAAAGTGCCCACAAATTACCACATAGGTGGTAATCCATTAAGTACAGAAGAAGTAATTAGGGACCTGGGGACCCAAGTTGATAGCAATCTGTCATTTGACAACCACGTGGCCAAAGTGGTTAGAAAAACATTTTATATACCCCACCTAATCATGAAGGGATTCACATCTAGATCAGGGGAGGTCATCGTGCCTCTTTACTCATCCCTCATCAGGCCCATAATTGAGTACAATGCCCCTTTTGGGATGTACCTTATCAGACACCTGCAGCAACTGGAAAGACCCCAAAAGTACCTCACCAAGAGGATCAAAGGGCTCAAACAGATGCGATATGCTGCCCAGTTAAAGAAACTCCAGCTCAACTCAGTGGCATACCCCCTGCTCAGAGGCAATCTGTGCCTGACGTATAAAGCCATGTCCAACCCGGAATTAATGGACATGCTGCACCTCAGAAAATCCAAATCCCATCGAGCTACATGCTTGAGAGACTTGAACCTCAGCACTGAAATAAATAGGACATGCTGGAGGGACAGATTCATAACCCAGAGGCTCCCTTCACTCTGGAATAAAATCCCAGTCTAGGATAGGCAGAGTCCCTCATTGACTCTCTTCAAGAGGAATCTAGATGAGTGGATGGGAGATCGTAGGTTTACCCCTGGGTATCACTTCTGTGTCATTGTTAGACACAGGCACAGTATACTAACCTCAAAAAAGGGCATAGCAAAATTAATTTAAAATGGGTGGTGAAAGCCAAACACACTCTGGCTAGGCTTATAAATGCCCTAGGGCAGATAGCCTAGTATGAACCTATAGACAGCAATACCTGGAGATGAATGCGGCTTCGAGAATGGGCGACCTGTGGATCGTACCCTGATTGGAGAACGAATGTTCTCCAGCAGGGTGTTAATTTACAGGTAATGCCCATTAAAAAATGAATCCATCACTTCACGGCAGCTTGGGCTCAAAAAAAACAGTGGCCACCATTGCTGTGTAGTGAGTGTAAAAGAAAAAAGAAAAAAAAATTGAAAATAAAAAAGCATGTGTATGTGTTTATGTCTGTGTGTGACTGTATGCATATCTGAGAGTGAGAGAGAGAGAGAGAGAGAGAGACTGATCAAGATATTATTTTACACTAACTAGGCAGTGCTTTTGCTGTTTAGCCACTGTAAAAAAAAATAAATGAAACAGAAAATGTGTGTGTGTGTGTGTGTGTGTGTGTGTGTGTGTGTGTGTGTGTGTGTGTGTGTGTGTGTGTGTGTGTATGTACATGTTTCTATCTGCATGTGTGAGTGAATGTGTGCAAATAATCAGAAGAGACTGTGTGTGTGTGTGTGTGTGTGTGTGTGTGTGTGTGTGTGTGTGTGTGTGTGTGTGTGTGTGTGTGTGTGTGTGACAAAGACAGACAGACAGTGAAGAGTGAGAGCAATCGTGCAATCCCTGGCAGCAGCAGTTAAGAGGTTTGCATACTTCTTAACCTCTTACTTCAAGATATCTGGATAAACCTAAAATAAACGGTAGGCAAAGGCTCAACATAGGAACATATTTTAAATGTTGCTGTTACAAAATCACAAAGTTACCTGAATATTAGGATTTGTGTTAGCAAGGTTCTTCTGAAGCAGAGGTGTGTGTGTGAGAGAGAGAGAGAGAGAGAGAGAGAGTGTTAGTGAAATTGACCACTGTCAGCAACAGCAGTAAAGAGCTTTGCATACCTCTGGAACTTTCAGTGGAAGAAATCTGGATAAAGCCTCAAATAAAGAGGGGAACAAATACTCAAAAATAGGAAAAAAATTTAATTATTGCTCTTATAAAATTACAAATTTGCTTAAATAAAATGATTTGTGTTAGCATGAATTTTCTGAAGAAAATGAAAGTCGGAAACTAAAATGTATGTCATTATTTAGTAACTTCAATCTCCAATGACTGGTAACAAAGCAAACATTTTAGGAGTAAGGGACCAAAAAATAGAATAAATATCTGAATATTTTTAAGGTGTTATATTCTGGATGTAAAATGCTTCCTCCATCACCATTAACATATACTACAGCAAGTTTAAAACATTAGGGGAAGGAACTATTTTAAATTAAAAAAATATAAAAAAAATACAGTACTAATAAATAAATAAATAAAACACAACAATTTTATAGACAACCCATTCTCTAAGCACAATACTGCTATCCAAGGTGTGTGTTATTGTGGAAATAACTCCCCTCTGGGGGTGTAAACGCCCACCACCTCCAGCGTTAGGCCTCAAAACAACCCTGGGCGGGCGTTATTTCCACAGTAACACACACCTTGTTGGACACTGTTGCTTGCTTGGACCATCAGCTTTGCATCACTACAAAGTTTAGAATCAAATTAAACAGGTACTCAATAATATTTCATTCAAATATGTATTGGAGGCAAATAACAGATTTTAGGGTTTAAATATAACTATGGAAAGAAGTTTGGATTATTGTCCAGAGAGTGTAAAAAATATTCCAAACAGAGAGAAACTATGAAGTCAAAATAGCTGACTGTGGAGATTTTAGAAACTGCTGAGTAAAGAAAGAGAGCAAAAAGCAATGGTGACCGAGAAAATTGTGTAAACTGAATGCAGAGTTCCAGAACTATGTTAAACTGAAAAGATAAGAAGGCATATGTAAACAGGCAATACAAAGAACTGGAAGGAGATGAAATAATGGGAAAGGCAAGTTATCTCTTCAAAAAGACTGACAAATGTTAGGGGAAGCACCCATGAAAAATGGGCATGATAAACTAATACGATGGGAGGGAAAAAGAAAAAAACAGAAGATATAAAGAAAAGGTTGCAAGAATATACAGAACTATAAATTAAAGGTCTGGATATCACTGATAAGTATGATGGTATGTTCTCTGATCTACATGCAGACATCCTCCAGAGTGACCTCAAATGGGTACTAGAAATCTTTGCTAATAACAATTCTGCAGATTGTAACACTATTCAAACTGATTTGTTTAAATTCTTGCAAAATTATGTTTTACTGTATTGCACAAAAAATACCAGCAAATTTGGAAAACATGAGCACTTTGTATAAGACAAAATTTGGTGTCAAACTTATCAGCAGTGGTACTGTCTTTGAATTTAAAGTAGTTGTTCTCTTTGATTTTCTCATGAAGCTTGTGGGGCTTCTGCTTATTAAAATTAATAAACATGCCTAAATGCTGCAGTCCCGTTTTTTTGAACAAGTTCGATCTACTTATCAACAAACTCTTGGGCAAATCTTTACCAATCTGCATGTTATTACTCCTTAAGCCTTTAAGGATATGCCTAACTAAAACACCATTCTCAAAATAAAGAGTATCCCACTGCAGCTGTTTGATTCTAATCAAGTCCTTTTCAAGCTCATTAAAAGATTCACCCAAATTAAAACATGCTTCATCTCTCACAGGAACACCATCAATACTAAAAGGATTAACTTGGTGCAGCTAAACAGTTCACCAACACTTCATCCTGTTGCTGAAATGTTGAACCAGGGATACGAATATGCTTGTCCCTTGAAACAATAGTTCTGCTGATACAACCGTCTTGATTCAGCATAATCAAACCATTAGGAGTGTTACGGAGCACAAATCCAGATGGTAAAACTATAAAGCTGAACCTAACTTGACTATCCATAGATCCAAACAAATATAAATAAAACTTTACTAAACAGAAACACTGAAGCCATAGAAAGCAAAATAATTATCAAACAAATGGTCAAAGTTAAAATAAAACACAATTTATTGAGCAACACATCAGTAAGTGCTTTCATCTCCTAAGAGACTTCTTCAGACTGAATGAATAAAATCAATTCTCAAAAAGAGAAAACGTAAGGAATTTGAAATCTGAAAGAGACCGAGCTGACTATGAGAGAGGTGTGGCCTATGGTATCAGCAGCTCTGACATTCGAGAGTAGAATTTTCAAGAGTAAGATGAAAGGGTTGGAGATAACAGTGCTTCACTTACAGAGAATGGTGTACAGGATTCTGTTCATAGATCTGAAAGGCTAGCTAGTTAAGGAAGGAATGGGAAGTCTTTTGAGCAGAGAGTTTCTCATGATTACCAAGGAGAGAATAATCAGTATACTGCTCGGGTTTTTCAGTCTGTGGATGTATTTCAAGATACGGGCACAGGGAATTGAACATGGGCACAGGTAGCAGCTGCTCCGTACAAACTCCTAGAGTCAAATGGCATATGATCAAACAACAAGAAATGGGATGGACGAAGGAGAAATATGAGGAGCTGAAAGGTATGTTTAGTGGATATGTTTTTAAAATAGTTAATGTGTCACAAACACTTTTGAATGAAGTATCAGTTTGTGTTTTAAGTAAAGGATGGATTTTTGCCCCGGTAGCGAGGGCTGACTGATGTGATGTGATTAACTGTTCGAGAGACTATGTTAGGAAGCTTACTCTTAAGTTTATGTTTGATTGTGAAGATAAGGCTGACAGTGGCTTTTTTTAAATCAAGCCTTTTTAACCCACCTTTGAGACCTGAATCAGAGGTGTTTTTCAGCACCACAGAGAAACAGCTTAGGGATGTTTTATGCATAAACCTGAGTTGAAGTATTATAATCTAAGTTTCAAAGATAGAAGGGCTTTGAATCAGCTGTCTAGCAATACTGAAAATATTGTCACCAAAGCAGATAAAGGAAATGTTACAGTAATTCTGGACAGAGATTTTTACAATAATAAAATGCTTGACATGTTGTCTAAAAAATGGTTTTATAGACAAGTTTCTTTCTTCGATTTTAAAAAGGTTTATGGCTTGACTGATTCCTTTTTAGAAGGCATGATTAATAGTGAAGTGGCTCATTTTCTGACTGTTGGTAATCCTAAAATAAGCAGAATCTTAGATACACAGGATGAATTGGACTGGAGGGAGTATTGTTGGCAGGTTAAGTTGGATGCCTGCAACCCTCCATGTCTTAATGACAAAGAAGAATTTTAAAGTGTATTTAAAAAGGAAGAGAATTAGGCACTAATTATCTAATTAATGTCATGTTATTTGGTGTTATATAAATGTTGAGTTGATTTAATTCATTCAGTCTGAGGAAGTATCTTAGGAGATGAAAGCGCTTACTGGATGTGTTGCATAATAAATTGTATTTTATTTTAGATTTGGCCATTTTTTTTATAATAAGTTGAAATATATTACCCTGGCTATTATGTTTTTTTTGTTTTCTTCCCATTGAGAGATTAGAAGGACAAAGACTATGGGTATCGGTTTGTGAGGAAGGTGGAGGAAGGTAAATGGTAGTGAAAGGTTCCCTACTGAATGATTATAAATATAGTTTGTTGGGACCAGTGTATGCCAAAGAACAGCACATCTATTACACTTATCAAAGGTGGCATGCTGTCTCAGAACAGACACCTTCCACTGTGACAATATGTAGGTGTTTTGAACCCAAGTATCATATCACCAGTTCTTACATTTTCTATGATAAATTGCCTTTGGGGGACTGACATACGGCCACTTTATACAGCTAACATATCCAACATTCCTAGGGCTTTTATTGTCACAGTCTAGCCTTTATATTTTGTTTCCAGCTGGGGTACTATTTGTCCAATGCCAAAAAGGTTGGGTAAAACTAATATCCTAAAAATATATGTACTAAGTTCTCACTATGTCAGAAGAAAACATTCTGCAAATTTCACAAGAAGAAACAATATTTTCACCTATGAAATGTTGTGGCCATGATTTCATTAATCTAAGAGGGTTGTGTCAAATTCATCACTGAGCTGCACTGAAATTCCTAAGGATATAGCAGGAGTCTTTTACTTTTAAACACCTATATTAAATTATCACTTAAAACACAGGCAAACAAATATTAACAGAAAAGAAAACAAACCATTTTAACATTTTACCATTTAAATACAATATACAGCACATGTATTGTCTTTACTATTATCACCAGTCCAACATTAGAGAAAAAATAAAAAATACTGAATTCCTGCCTTCCCTTAAACCTTACTCCTCCTGAACATTATTATTCATGTATTGTTCCCACAATTTCCATTTACTTCTATGTAATTTGATCCTCAAATTGTCTAAATATCCCTTTTCCAGTTCTTTTATAATATGCAATACCTCAAATCCAGTTGGTGTAGACTTTGATTTCCATTTTCTAGTAATTGCTTTTTTGGCAGCCAACAGAATTAAACTTAATAAGGCCTTACTATGTCTAGGCAATTTGGATCCTGTATCCCAGCTCACAAGAATCATTTCCTTACTTAAAGCCATTTACTCACCCAGTATGTCTGAGAGAGTACCATGTAGGGAATTTTTAAAATATGTCAGCACATTATACTGCCAGAACATATGTTCCCAGTTACCTATTTCTTCGCCATCACTCCTCCAACATTAGCTATCTACCTGAGGAAAAAAAATCTTCAAAGTCTGCATGGGGTATAAAAATGCCTATGCAAACACATCCAAGCAAATATCCTAAACTTTCTGGACTTTGTTGCATGCTTGGAAACCATACATATGTCTTCCCATTGTTTCTTGTAAATTGCTTTTCCAGTCTCTCTCTTCCCAATGTTTTCTAACCTCTAATGACTGACTCTTATAGTTATCATGTAATATTTTATATGCCCACCAATTATCCCCTTTTCAATAGCTGCTTCTGTTCTAGATTCAACTAAAAACTATACCAGAGTAGGTCTTTCACTTAAAATCCCCCTATCCCTTTCTCTTTGCCTATACTCTAAGATAAAAAGCCCTGGTAGGGAAGGCAGTCTCAAACCTGCAATCCAAATGTCTTCTTGGCCTCATCCCATTCTGTTACGTTTCCTGCTTCAGTTATTTGCTCCCAATCTATTGGTTCCATTGCCAGGTTTCTCCAGTAAATTCCAGCCCCCTCTTACCTATTTTCTGTACCCCTACTTGCAGTCATCTCTATTGGCAAAATCTCCTTTGTTCATTCTTGTATCAGCTTAATTTTTAGAATACTTTTTGCTACTTTATGAATATAATATTTTGTATAGTTATTATTCTCCTTAAAGATTTGCATCCAAAATCTCAGTCTCTCTCTCCCTATTTTGCGAACTTCACCCTTGCTTCATTATCATCATCCCTTTCTCCTTTGAATTATAACCTTCTATTTGTGTTATGTATATGAGCCTTAACTGTATAGGTCTAAAGTATTCCTCCAAATCAAGTAAACCTAAACTCTATTGTTCTATTGGAAGTATCAACTTATCACACTTAACTCTTGCCTTCTTTCCCTCCCAGATGAATTCCTTCAATTCTTTATTAATTATTGTCCACAACTTCTCCTCTGGTTGATTAAACTATTCCTGACCCATGCACAAATCTAAAAGGACTAAAACATTTTCACTGCTTGCATCTTACTATCCATAACCCCATATAAGAGTTTTCAGTTTCTCAATTTTTGTATTATCTTTTTAGTCTTGTCCCACATATCCTTAGCTGCCATAACAGAAGCTATTTTAATCCATACTCCCAATACTTCATCTTATCATGTCCCCATAAATATAGGTATTGCTGAACCAGTTTCTGTGTTGGTACATAATATATGGGTTTAGTCTTTGTTTTATCTTCAAAGCAAACAGTGAGTGCACAAACACGGCGAAATCTGATGAAGCATCATATACAGAAGTGAAAGAGCTTATTCTTTAATAAATTGTTTTTCTGCACTTAAAAGCCATGTTTGTGCACTCACTGTTTGCTTTGTTCATTTGACTTTTCTTCTTTCATGTGAGGCACTTAATTCTTGGGACTTGTGTTCTGATGTTTGTTTTATCTGCATTAATTTTTTTTATCCTGAAAAGAAATGAAACTGTCTAAAAATATTCCACATTAATGGGATGTCATTTTCTTGATTTATCAGGTACAAAGTGATATCATCTGCAAATAAAGCCAACTTTTCTTGATTACCATACAAACTATATCCTCATATTTCTGAGTCCCTTATTGTCTTTACCAATGCCTGTAAATATAAAGCAAATAACAAAAGGGAAACAGGACACCCCTGCCTGGTTCTTTTGTTCAAACATAGCTTATCTGAGTGGAACCCTCCAGATTTAATTCTTGCCTCCAATCCTTCATATAGCCTTCTAACTAACCTTAATATTGTATCAGAGAATGCAAATACTTCTAATGTCCTACTCATAAACTCCCAGCTTATTCTGTCAAATGCTTTCTCTACATTAACACCCACCAACAACAGAGGCATATTCTTACATTCTGCTTCCCTCTGGATCATCGTTGTTCTATTAATGTTGTCAAATGTTTGCCTCCCCTCAACAAAAAACTACACTAATCCATATTTATCAATTTTGGCAACACATTTGCTATTCTTTTAGCTAGTATAGGCATAAACACTTTATAATTGTGGTTTAAAATTGAAATGGGTCTATATGAAGCTGGGTATAAAGCATCTTTGCTATATTTAAGTAACAGAGCCACCACAGCTTTCTTCCAATATGGTGGCAGTCCCCCTCCTTTTAAAATATGGCTAAACAGACTCTTCCAGATCTTTATCACTTTCTTCCCTCCTAATTTCCAAACTTCAAGAAGAATATCATCTATTCCTAGAGACTTTCCTGAAGATTGATTATACATTACTGTTTTATCTCATCACCTCTAATCTGTTAGATGTTGAGCCTTGTCTACCTCTAACCTTGGCAGAATTAAGTCTTCCATAAATATTTCCATTTGTACTCTTTTTTTTCATTTCACCATTTCTCTGATTTATACAAATTTGCATAACATTTCTGGAATATCTCTAAATGTCTACAAGATCTCTTGTTATTCTCTCATTATAGGTTCCCTACGTTCGGCAACAGCCCCTTCTACATTCTGTTGACTAAGTCGTTGTGTTAAAAGTTTTTGTGCCCTGCAGTTGTTATAAAAATAGTTGCTTAACTGCAATCTTTCTAAGCTCATGTGCATATATATTATCCAGTGTCTCCCATAATTCTCTTTAGCCCTCTGCATTTGATCCTCCTCTTGTTCTATGAGATTCCCTTATTCTGCTATACTTTGACCGTTGCCAGCCCCCTAAGTAATTTCTATTACTCCCTAAACATATCTCTTTCTCTTTTATTTTGACCCTACTTTTAAACTCCATTTTTATTTTATCCCAAGCATTAGCTATATCTGAAGATATTTCTATTTTCCCTAATAATTCCTGAATCATTTCTACTACCCATTCCTTGAATTATCTCTTTTTAACAGGTAGGTGGGAAAGTGCCAGTGTCTTATTGTTACTTTATTACTATGCATTTATATCTTAGCTTTTATTGGTGTATGATCAAAGATAGTTTTTGGATGTGTATCAGAGCTTTCAATTAAATGCCACATTCCTGTGAAATATAATTTCTGGTTAAAGCAAAACCATTGGCCCAGATCCAAAAGAAATAGTTTATTCTCTAGTGCCTAATTCCTCTAATAAGAAGGCAAAATTGTAGCTGATCACTTTAATGATAAGCATAACAGTGATTTTTCTTTTTTACAGTGCAGTCTTTTGGAACAGATAAATTTTAAAGGTGAAGATTTAAAATTTTTCTTAAAGAACAACTTCTCTATAAAGAGTCTGTCTTTATTCTGAAGTATAATATGTTAATTCCCACAGGTATGAAGTGTGAAGTTAATTGGAGGTGTTTTATTTAATTGTATAATAGAATAATTGTTTTATTACGTTTGTATATAAGGAACTGGGTTTGTGATAGATTTTATTACTCCTTGAAAGTCTTTGACCGAGGCGCTAGAGAATAAACTATTTATTTTGGATCTGTGCCAGTGGTTTTGCTTTATTCATTTGGAAGTGTGTTGTTTATAATTTCTGGTTAGTCTAGCCCAATTATTGTACTCTGGGGAATAATATGAAAATTCTGTCTGAGTTCCTGCTACTGAATTCTCAATTTCCATAACAAATATTTTAATAAATTTCTTCAGAAATCTACCCTCATTTGTTATATTGTGCCTTCTAGGTCCTTTGTAATACATCCTCACTATTGCTTATGAAATTCCATTTCCCACCTATAAAAAGAAGTTATGTCTTGCCATAATGTTCCATCTGTGTTTTAGATCTTTATTCATTCATTACTATTAGGACTTCGGTTCCGTGCTCAGAACCGACACGGCTGTTACCAAGCTCGCGCCAGCCAAAAACTCTCAGCTAAGACCTACCCACAATGTCCCTCTCATAGTCTCGTCAGATCGAGTCTGCCCTCCATTATAGTATAGAAGTAATAATAGTGATAGTAGGAGGGTCTGTCTGAGCAGATACCTTAACCAATAAGGAAATCCTAAAGTCCACCAGAAGTCCAGGCAGGAGGAAGGAGGGCGAGAACTAATGAATGAATGAAGATCTACAACACAGATGGAACATTATGGTAAGACATAACTTCTTTATCTGATTTTGTAAAAAAAAGAAGTTATGTACTCACCATAACGTTCCATGTTTGTAGACCATCTCGCCCTTCATTCTTACATATGGGATCGGAGCTGATCCTCAGCTCCGACTCGGCCTATTTACAAGCTGGAAGTCTTCTAGTTGGCTCGTGGCTAGGTAGGTATCCCATGGTGCAACAGTACAATCCCCAGATGTTGTTTTCTGCTAACTAGGAGAAATAATAACAAATATACAGAAGAAAGCCAATACTAAAAGGTCTCCATACAAAAAGGTAATAGTATTTTTCTGTCTCCAGGTACTTCCAGGATGGGGGTAGGAGGGTGGGTTCATAAGAATGAAGGGCGAGATGGACTACAAACATGGAACATTATGGTGAGTACATAACTTCTTTATGTTCTGTAGTCCCATCTCGCCTTCATTCTTACATATGGGACAGCGTCCCTAGTGCCTTATTCTTGGGTGGCTCAAGGAAAAATACTCCTGAGTACCGTGGAACCAAATGATGCTTTACCCCTGGAGGATAAATCCAATTTGTAATGAGTAATAAAAGTGTGAGAGGTAGCCCACATTGCTGCTGCACAAATATTATCAAGTGGAACCCTGGCTTGAAAGGCTGCAGAGGTGGACTGAGACCTGATAGAATGAGCCTTAATTTTAAAGGGTAAAGGTCTACTCTCAGAGTTGTAAACGTAAGCTATACAGCTAGAAATCCAATTTCAGAGTGTTACTTTGGAAACTGGTAAGCCCGACCTGGATTCGGAGAAAGAAAGAAATAATTGATCTGATTTCCTGATTTCCTTAGGCGGTGCAAATAAAAACGTAATTGTATATGGACATCCATCTGACGCAACCTGTATTCAGTTGCGTTGGAATGATTTGGAAAAAAACACCAGAAGTTCTATGGATTGATTCAAGGTGGCATGGGAACAGACCTTGGGGACAAAGGAAGGATTAGTACGAAGGGACACCCTGTCTTTGTGAAAAATCAGGTAAGGTTTCACAGACAATGCTTGCAACTCTGACACCCATCTGGCCGACGTGATAGTCACCAGAAACAAAGTCTTCCAAGACAGGAATTTCAAAGAGGATGAATGAGAAGGCTCAAAGGGCGGAGAAGTTTATTTGGATAACACAAAATTTAAATCCCATGAGGCCACAGGTTCTTGCAAGGGGTGGGGGGTCTTAACAAAGTGGCACCTTTAAGGAAAGTTTTGCACAGCCTATATGACATCAGATTAGAATCTTGAAAGCCTAGATGAAAATTTGAAATAGCAGCCAATTGAACTCTGATAGTGGCAGCCGCAGATCCCTGGTGGAAAAGCTCAGACAGGAATTCCAAAACCACTGGAATGAAGGTGGTGTAAGGGTCAACATTCATTTTCTCCGGCCAGATAGAGAATCTTCTCCATTTACTGGAATATAGTCTCCTAGTGGAAGGTGTATGAGAAGACGTAAGGATATGAGTCACAGAGGGTGAGAAGTCGTCAAGCCTGACTAGGGATGAAACTGGAGCAGCCACACTGTCAAATTGAGGATGTGTAAGGAGGGGTGAAGCGAGCCTGACATGTGAGTCAACAGGTCTGGAACTGGGTCCAGAATCCAAGGATTGTCTAGGAGAAGAGGCCTGAGAAAGGGGAACCAAACCTGACGAGGCCAGTAAGGAGCAATGAGGATCAGCTTGCTTCCCAGCCGTTTCGCTTTCTGAATAACCTTGGGAATGAGAGGAAAAGGAGGAAAAGCATAAAGGAGACCCAGGGGGCAAATCGTGAACAAGTGCGTCTCTCGGTGACTCCCCCGGAGGGGGGATGAGGGAGAAGTAGCTGCTGCATTTGGCATTGATTGGGCTGGCAAAGAGATTGCAGCAAAGCTGTCCCCATCTGCATAAAATCCGTTCCGCTATTTCCAGTTTCAGAGACCACTCGTGAGGCATCAAGATTGCCCGGCTGAGCTTGTCGGCTATCATGCTGGTTGTCCCTGGAATGTGCGTTGCCACCAGAAAACGCTGAGAAGATATCGCCCATTTCCAAACTCGAATGGCCTCTCAACAGAGTGTGTAAGATCTGGTTCTGCCCTGTTTGTTGATATACCATACTACTGACATGTTGTCTGACTGTATTCCAATAGTCCCCAGAGGCAGAAGGTCGTGAAGTGCTTGCAACACCAGAAGCACTGCCCTCATCTCTAGAACATTGATATACAGGTGAGCCTCGTCATCTTGCCATGTGCCTTGGACAGTCCTGCCTAGATAATGCCCCCCACCCTATTTGTGAGGAATCCGTGGTCACAGTGGCAATGAGATCTATTGAGCACATCCAATTGTCTTTCCATAATAACGGGAGTATAGACTGCAGTGTCACCATATGGAATTTGTCCTTCTTTACTGATTTATTCAATCTGCTGAGGTCAAATTTGGGCTTCCAGTCCCCTGTACATTTTGGAACTAAAAAGAATCTGGAGTAAGTTCCGGATCCTATTTGGTCTGCTGGGAAGGTTTGGATGACTCTTTTGGACAGCAACTTGTTGACCTCCACAGTTGCCTGACCCCTGTGATTAGGTGGAACATCCGGGATCCTCTTGGGAACAAAAGGTGGAAGAGAAAAGGGTATGACATAACCTCTGGTAATAATTCCTTGTACCCACTCGTCTTCAGTGATACCCAGCCAGGCTTCTGGATACAAAGAAATGCGACTCCCGACCGACCCCAGAAAAGCACAGTCGGGCCCCACAAGTGCTGGCAAGGCCGACCCCGAAAGGAATCGTGACCTCCCTGGTTTTGTGGACTGTCCCTGCCTTTAGGGTGACGGCTACCATTTCCTCCTCCTCCTCTGCCTCTGAAGGAGGAGTCACCTTGTGCATCCTGGAAAAACCTCTGGGACTTCTTGAACCACATTTTACCACCCCTCTGACCCTTAGGATATGGTCTAGAGGGTACAGTAAAATGTATTCCCATGGCAGAGTGCGTTTTTCCTTCTTGCTTGCACCATGTGAGAGTGTCCTTTATCTTGGGGCCAAACAATGAGGAACCGTCGAAGGGGGCATTGGTAAAGGTAGACTTGAACGGTTCTGCAAAGTTACACAAACGCATCCAGGAATGATGCCTTAGGGAAATTCCTGAACCCGCTGCTCTACTCACTCCATCGGCTGCATACGAAATAAGCCGCATGGACGAGTTGACGATAGAGTTCAAAGTGGACAACTGGGCAGACACCTTATCAGGGACTCCCTCAGTACATGTACCTTGTAGAGAATCTCCTAACTCTTTAAGGATATCTCTCTGAAGCCTTGTGAAGTGAGTAAGGTAGTTCAGTGATCTAAGGGTAAATGCCACTAAAGAGAAGATACGCTTCCTGTATCTGTCCCTCGTTCGAGACTCCTTATTCATCAGATGGAGTGAAGAAGTCTCAGCTAGCTCCTTCTTAGTGGCCGCTGCCACCACCATGGCATCTACAGGAACACCTTTAGATAAAAATCCTTTTCTGGGGGGTGCAGAAAGAAACTTATTTGGTCTCCTTGGGACTGGCTCCATGGCATCAGGAGCATCCCATACCTTTCGACTAACTAGCGCCATCAGTTTGTTGAAGGGTGGAGACACCCAAGAGGCTGAAGGTTGAGACCCAAAAGCCTTCGGGTACACTGACTCCTCATCAGAAGGGGTGACAGTGGGCCAGCCGCAACTCTGTTTAAGGATTTCCAGGATGTCTACGAAGAAGACATCATCACAGGACGACTTGGGGGACCCTTCTGACTCCCCGAGGCCAGTGTCATAGGTCAGAGACTAATCCTGGGAGTCTACATGCTTCCTCTTACATGTTCTCTTCCATGGGGGCTCCTCAGAAGGATATTCCAGGAGGTCTCGGAAGAGTGGGGGCCACCAGCTGGTGGCTCCTGAGGCTGTGGATCTCTGCTGTCCATGGAGAGAGTAGGAGCTGAGACAGAAGTAGGTGCCTTAGGGGGAAGAGTGTTGGAACCCCTGGTAGGAGCTGAAGATCAGGACAACACACTCCTCATCATCTCAAATGCTGACCTCTCTGGCTCAGAGGAGACTGAGGATGCCATCAGTTCCAGAGCCATTGGCTCCGAGACAGATGTAGGATCCGAAATCCCCAACGCACCAAGAGGAAGACACGGAACTGAAGAGGTTCTTTTCCAGGCATCCCTGTTGGGGCAGACCGGGGAGTTTTGGCTCCTAGACACCACGGACAGCACCGAGAGTGTCGGAGCGGAACTCAGCTCCAAAACAGCCACAGGAGGAGCTGGAGCTGAGGGTTCCACCAGTGGTACCAAACACTCCAGCTCCGAAAGACCAGCATGGCTCAAAGGAGGAATGACAAAAAGGAGCTTAATGGACTGAAGTGGCTCCCGAACCGACTGGGTCAGAGCCAACAACAATTTAGGTAAAGCAGATGACTTCAAAAATCTCAGCACTACCCTCTCCACATCTTCTTCCAATAAACTCCTGGAAGACATGGAGGACAGAGTAGGAGAGCGGGATCTCTGCAGTATCGGTGACTTCAATGTAATGTAAGGGAGACTGGTAGAGGATCCATACTCTCAGGGGTCGGCTCTGAGCTACTTGGGGCCGACCCTGTAATCACAGTACTATTCTCAATCGGCACCGAGCTCTGTGGTGCCGATGAGACAGTGGACTTATCAGATTTAGTGATTTTAAGAGGTGGCTCCTAGACACCAGCCGGTGCCGGGGAGGGCCTCTTAGAGGACTTAGACATTTCCTTTTTAGATCCCTGAGATCTAGAAGAGGAGGAAGAGCTAGCCAGATCTTCCTCAAAGGAAGGTTTTAGAAGACCTTTTAGGATGAGCTTATTTTTTCTTTCTTGCAACACCCTAGCACTGAAAGAGTGGCAAAATAAGCAAGTTTCCTGTAAGTGGATGGCCCCCAAACAGTAAACGCAGTTACTGTGGCCATCCGTTATGGACATCATCTGTGAGCATTTAATGCATTTCTTAAAGCCAGATGGCTTATGGTCCTTGCTTTCTTTAGACATTCTCACAGAGAGGAACACACACACAGAAAGAAAAGGGAGAGGACTAGGTCCTCTAATTTAAATGAGCCTAGCCCTGCAGGAAAGAGAAAGACACCACTAGGATTAGGTCCTCTAACTTAAATGGGCCTAGCCCGAGCAGGAAAGGAAATGGAAAAACTAGGTCTTCTAACTAAAACAGACCTAGAGAAAGGTACAATAAGGGGAGTAGTCACACACTCAAACAGGAATAAAGTGTAAATTTCAAAATTACTCAACAAGGAAAACAGAACCCCGTTCTGTTAACAGTAATCAATGTAGCAAGCGGAAATCCACAAAAACTCAGATTTATGACTAAGGGAAAAAACATAACCTCGTTCTGTTAACAATGCTAACAAATTTAACAAGCGGAAAACCGCAAAAAACTTTGGCTTATGCCTAATAAACAACACACAGCCTAAATGAGTGCAAAAGGCACCTACAATTACTAAACTCTATTAATAAACACGAAAAACCAGCAAAGAGGATACCAAATACTAAGAAGCCAAAAAGTCAATCTTACCAAAGAAATTGCACACAAATGGCACAATTATAAAAGCTAACTATTCTAATTTGCAAACTACACTAACTATGACTAAACAATGATATACAGTTTTTGAAAAGAAAAGTCCAAAAATGTTGAATAAATTGAAAACTTAGCCAGAGCCAAAGAGAAGCACAACTGAACTCGTTGACGCGGCAAACGAGATCTGAGGCTTGTACTGGTACACCTTGGGATACCTACCTAGCCACGAGCCAACTAGAAGACTTCCAGCTTGTAAATAGGCTGAGTCGGAGCCTTACATATGTAAGAATGAAGGCGAGATAGGACTACAGAACATAAGAAGTTATGTACTCACCATAACGTTCCATGTTTGTTGTCCATCTCGCCGTTCATTCTTACACTGATGGGTTCAGAGCTGATTTTTGGCTCTGACTCGGCTGAATACATAGCTGAAAGTCTCAAACCTGGCTTGTGGCAAGAAGGTATCCCACAATGCAGTGGTGTAATTCCCCAGATCTTGTTTGCTGCTACTACTGAATACGTACACGATATACAAAGATATAGATATATATATATATATATATATATATATATATATATATATATATATATATATATATATTTATTTGCATTTGTTGACCGGGATAGTCCACTGGGTCGAGATGGCCCGTTTTCAGTGGAGGCCCGGGGAGAAAAGCTCCAGAAGAACATATGTTACATAAAGCTCCACAAGAACATATTTTACATTACATGATAAAATTTACATATATGTATGGTTACATTGTTACTTAATGAACAGTATTTAAATCAATCAAATTAGATTGACAGAGAGAAAGCTGAATTAGATACATGTTTAACCGAACAAGAGGGACATTTTATATATATATATATATATATATATATATATATATATATATATATATATATATATATATATATATATATATATATATATATATATATATATACACATATACACAAATATATACTATACCTAATAGAAGGAGAAACAAACTGAAACAAAGAACTCCTGAAGGTAGTAAAAAACATCCACCAGGTCCACAAGGAGTCTTAGGCAGGAGGAAGGAGGGCGGGTTTGTAAGAATGAATGGCGAGATGGACAAGAAACATGGAACGTTATGGTGAGTACATCATTTCTTTATGTTATGTTGTCCTATCTCGCCTTCATTCTTACACTGATTGGACAGCGTCCCTAGCTCCTTTACCCTGGGTTGCTCACGGGAGTACACATTTAAGCACCATGGAACCAAAGGAGGCCCTGTCCCTGGAGGCCAAATCCACTTTGTAATGCGTGATACAAGTATGTGGAGTGGTCCAAGTAGCTGCTGCACAAATATTATCCATGAGAATTCTGGCTTGAAAAGCAGATGATGTAGCCATTGCTCTAGTGGAATGAGCCTTCACTTTGAAAGGTAAATCTCTGTGATTTGAGGTATAGATTAATGTAATCCAATTAGAACACCAATTGGAAAGAGTAGTTTTAGAAACTGAGCTGCCCTTTCTCGCATCAGGAAAGGATATGAATAATTGGTTAGATTTTTCTGAAGTCTTTGGTCCTATGCAAATCGACTCTGAGTTGTCTATGCACGTCTAGCTGATGTAATTTGTATTCTGCCTTGTTGCTATGATTAGGAAAGAACACTGGAAGCTCTATAGATTGATTTATGTTGTTTGGAGAAGAGACTTTGGGTAGGAAAGATGGATTAGTTCGCAAGCATACCCTATCCTTATGAAAAATCAAATATGGCTGTTTAATAGAAAGAGCTTGCAACTCTGATACTCTTCTAGCGGAAGTTAAAGTCACTAGAAACAAGGTTGTCCAGGAAAGGAACTTGAGGTCTGAAGATGACGAGGGCTCAAAGGGGGGTATCGTGAGATGAGACAAAACAAAATTTAAATCCCATGGGGAAAGGGGTTCCTTAAATGGAGGTCTTAATAAGGATGCACCTTTTAAGAAGGCTCTACACAACCTGTGTGACATTAAGTTGGAGATAGAATCACCAATGTTGAAATTTGACATTGCAGCAAGTTGAACCCTGATGGTTGCTGCAGCTGAACCTTGTAGGAAGAGTTCCGTCAAAAATTCCAAAATAGAATGGATAGGTGCAGAAAAAGGATCAATGTTCCTGTTTTGAGCCCAAAGGGAAAACCTTTTCCATTTGCTAGAATACAGCTTTCTAGTGGAAGCTTTATGAGGGGACATTAAGATATGTTTAACTGTAGGAGTGAAATTGTGAAGCCTGACTAAATTGGAAAGTGGAGCAGCCAAGCTATCAATTTTAAGGTGGTGGGTGAGGCCAGTAAGGAGCAATGAGAATTATCCTGCTTCCTGAGTACTGTGCTTTCTGAATGACTCTGGGGTATGAGATGTAATGGAGGAAAAGCATAAAGACGTCCCAAGGGCCAATCGTGAGCGAGTGCGTCTCTCGGTGTCTCCCCTGGAGGGGGGATTAGGGTAAAGTAGTTGCTGCACTTGGCATTCATGGGAGTGGCAAAGAGATCATAGCAAGGCCGTCCCCATGTTCAGAAAATAATTTCCGCTACATTGTGACTGAGAGACCACTCGTGAGGCATTAAGATTGCTCTGCTCAGCTTGTCCGCTATCACACTGGATTTCCCCGGAATGTGCACTGCTATTAGAAAGCGTTGGGAAGAAACTGCCCATTGCCAAACTGTTACAGCCTCTCGACAAAGGGGTAAGATCTGGTTCTCCCCTGCTTGTTTATGTACCAAACCCCAGACATATTGTCTGAATGTATCACAACTGTCCCTAGAGGGAGAGAGTCGTGAAGTGCTTGCAATGCAAGAAGCACTGCTCTCATCTCTAGGACATTTATATGCAAGTGAGCCTCGTGTTCCTGCCATGTACCTTGGACTGTTCTTCCCAGATAATGCCCCCCCCCAATCTGGGAAGCGTCCGTGGTCACCATAGCTATGGGTTGATTTGGAACAAAGGGTCTCCCTGTGTTCACATGAGTGGAGTGTATTCGCCATCTTAAGTCGTTCTTGCATGATTCCCTTATTCTGATGAGGTGAGACATTGGAAGCTCTTGAAGTGATCATTAGGAGATCAACAGCCATTGAAGGATCCTCATGTGCATTCTGGCAAGAGGGACCAGTGTAATCGTGGAAGCCATTGTTGCTAGTAATCTTAGAATTATCTTTGCTTTCACTTTTGTCTTTGGAAGGAGGTGAAGTATCTACTGTCTGAGTACTTCAACTCTTTCTGTTCAAAGACGTCCTACCATAGAGGAAGTGTCTAGATCTGCGCCTATAAATGTAATATGTTGACAGGGCAACAAGGCAGATTTTTCAAAGCTGACTGTAATACCCAGCTGATTGCAAATGTCCAAAGTTAAATCCCTGGCTTGTTGGAGTAGATGCTTGGTGGTGGCAGATAGGAGCCAGTCGTCTAGATAGGGAAACACTCGGAATCCTAGAAGCCTCAAGTGAGCCGTGACTACTGCCATGCATTTGGTGAACACTCTGGTGGCTGTAGTGAGACCAAAGGGCAGAGCTCTGAACTGGTAATGACTGGCTCCCAGCCGGAAGCATAAGCACCGTCTTGATGTCCTGTCCATTTTTATGTGATAGTAAGCATCTTGAAGGTCTATCAAGCACATCCAATCATCTTTCCTTAAAATGGGAAGTACAGACTACAGTGTCACCATTCGGAACTTTGACTTCTTAACAGATCCATTTAATTTGCTTAGGTATAATATGGGCCGCTAGTCCCCTGTTCTTTTTGGCACCAAAAAGAATCTTGAGTAAGTTCCGAATCTTATTTGGTCTGCGAGGACTTCTTGGATGACTCTTTTGTGCAGCAACTTTTGAATCTCTATAGTTGCTTGTTCCCTTATATTGGGTGGAACATCTGGGATTATTGTGGTCTATGGAACAGGATTGGAAAATGGGATGGAGTATCCTCAGGATATTATTTTTAGTACCCATTTGTCTCTTGTGATAGTTTGCCAGGCTTCTGGGTACATGGATAAACATCCCCCAGCTGCCTCTAGAGTAGAGTAGTCAGGCCTCCTTTCAGGAGCGCTGATAAGGGCATCCACAAAAGGAATCATGGTCACCCTGGTTTTGTGGGCCCCTTCTGCCTCTGGGGTGGTGTCTACTGTTATTGCCTCACCCTCTGCCCCTGGGGAAGGAATCACTCCATGCATCCTGGAAAACTCTCTGGGATCTTTTGAACCACATTTTACCACTCTTCTGGCCTTTAGGATAAGGTCTTGAAGGTACAGAAAAACGTAGTCCAACGGCAGAAAGAGTTTTTCCTTCCTGTTAGAGTGTCTTTTACTTTGGGTCCAAAGAGTGAGGAAATATCAAAAGGAGCGTTAGTAAAGGTGGACTTGAAAGGCTGTACAAAATTACACAAGAGCACACAGGAGTGTCTCCTAAGGGAAACTCTGGAACCTGCTGCCCTGCTCGCTCCATCTGCTGCATAGGATATGAGCCTCAAGGAGGAGTTGACAATGGAATTTAAGGTGGACAGCTGGGAGGAGACCTTCTCATTCACCCTCACAGCTAATGCACTTTGCAGAGTATCTCCTAGCTCTTTCAGGAGATATCTTTGTAGCCTTGTAAAGTGGGATAGGTAGTTCAGCGATCATAGTGAGATGTTTTGCTGCCAGACAGCATGCCCTGCTTTTTTATGTGTATGACTACTCGTAGTAGTCTAATACCCATATAAAAGAACTTATATGTATAGAAGTGCAAAAAAAAAAAAAATGCTCTATATAAAACATTCAGAAATTGTAATTTTTTTAAAAAAATTTTTTTTTTTCGACTTTTGAAGAAGCTGACTGACTGGGAGGGGATTTTTAAGAATATATATTAAAAAAACAAAAATTGTGGCAGATCAGGTTAAAAAAATAAAAATCAAATCCTAAATGAATAAATGCATAAAAATGTTAAAATTTTTTAAAAATAATATAAAAATATAAAATATAAGACATATAACATTTTACAATTATATAATTCAGTATTTATTGAGGTTTTTTTTTAATTTTTTTTTTATTGATTTTTTTTAATTATTGTTTTAATTTATTTTATTTTAATGCTGATTAAAAATGTTTTAAAAAAATCAGTAGTAAAAAGTATTCTGATGAGTGGTGATGTGGAAAGCGTAAGTATTAAAGTGTTTTTTTCTTTTATTTTTGACATTAATAGTGAGAAAGTTGCTGACAAAAAGACACGCTTTCCGTATCTGTCCATTGTTCGAGAGTCTTTATTCAGAGGATGAACAGATGAGGAAGTCTCTGCAAGTTCCTTCTTGGTGGCTGCTGCCACCACCACAGCATCTACGGATATCCCCCTTGGTTAGGAAATCCTTTCCTGAAGGAGCTGACAAGAATTTGTTTGGCCTCCGAGGGACTAGTTCCATTGTGTCAGGTGACTCCCATGTCTTTCGGATGACCAGGTCCATTAGCTCATCAAAAGGCGGAGACACCCAGGAGGCTGACGGTTGAGACCCAAAAGCCTTCAGGTACACTGACTCCTCATCAGAAGGGGTGGTGGCCTGCCAGCCGCCGCTCTGCTTCAGGATCTCTAGAATATCTGCAAATGAGATATCATCAGAGGACGACCATGGGGACCCTTTCGACTCACTGAGGTCAGTGTCTGAAGTGACGGACTCATCTGGGGAGTCTACGTGCTTCCTCTTGCAAGTTCTCTTCCGAGGTGGCTCCTCAGAAGGATATTCTGGGGAGGCCTCGGAGGAAAGGGGTTCACTCATTGGGGGAACCTGAGGGTCTAGATCTCTGCTGTCCTGTGGAATGGGTGGTGCCGAGAAAGTAGCAGGCGCTTTGGGGGAACGAGTACTAGTATCCTTCTGTGGTGCTGAATGGGTAGACAACACACTCCTCATCAGCTCAAAGGCAGATCCCGCCAGCTCCGAAGACTCCCTCAGCTCTGAGGAGACAGAGGAAGGCACCAGAACCAATAAGATCAGACCCAAGGCCGATGTGGGAGCCGAGCTAACCCGGGCCGATGCCCTGAGGAGCACACTCGGCACAGAAGAAGATTGGGGCCAAAAATCCCCCCCGGGGCTGACCAGGGAACCCTGGCTCCTAGACTCTCCGGATGGCACCGAGAGATACGGAGCAGATGTCGGCTCCATGAATACCGAAGGGGGTCCCAGAACCGACAGAGCCACAGTAAGCAGTACCAAGCATTCTGGCTTTGAAAGACCAGCTTGGCTTGGAGGAGAAACAACAGTGGGTATAATTGATACTGTAGGCTCCAAGACCAAATGTGTGGGAGCTGAGAATAATTTAGTCAGCACCAGCGACTTCAGGAGTCTGCGCACAACCCATTCCACGTCATCGTCTGATAAGCTCCTGGCAGACCTGGAAGATAGGGATGGAGAGCAAGACCTGTGCAGAACTGGAGATCTCAATGTCAGAGAAACCGGTGAAATATCCATGGACCAGCTCTGAGTAGCGGTATCTTGTGGCTCCGAGGACTTTGGAGCCGAAGTACCAGGCTTGTCAACTAATATGACCTCCAACAGCTCCGAGGACTGTAGAGCTGAGGAGGTAGTGACCTTGGAGATTTTTTGTAGCTTGACTGGTGGTTCTGACTGAGCCGATGTTGCAGGTGAATGTTTTTTCTGAGATTTTTCCTTTTTTAGAAGAAGGAGAAGAAGAAGAGGAAGAAGAACTATGGACAGCTTCCTCAAAAGTTGGCTTTAAGAGCCCTTTCAGAATCAATTTGTTTCTCCTTTCTTGAAGTACTCTTGCACTGAAAGAGTGACAAAAGGTGCAGGCTTTTTGTAGGTGAATATCACCAAGGCAATAAACACATATAACATATCCATCTGTGATGGACATTTTTTGTGAGCATTTCTGGCATTTTTTTAAGCCCGAAGCTTATGTTCTCTCTCTTTTGGGTCTTTAGACATGGTTAAGATAAGACAGCAAAAGCAACAACAACAAAAATGTTGCTATTGAACTACTGAAAGCTAAAGCTATACTGAAAAATAACTACAGGAAACACAAGGAAACAGACAACCAGGGAGAAAAAATAGGGCCCCTAACTCAAACAGTCCTATTTTCTAGAGAAGACAACAATTAACTACAAGCTCTCTAACTTAAATGGGTGAATAGCTCTCTAAATTAAATGAGCTACTGTATAAATTTAACAGACAAAAACAACAACCACTACAAGGGATACCAGTATGCCTACAAAGCGACCGCAAAAGCCGCACCAAAGGGGATAAAACTATCACTATCTAACTGTAATGCAATAAAATGCACAATGAATTAAATATGATTAGAAGATAAGCTATTAATTATCAAATATAACAGTATAAAGGAAAAATAATAGAAAATTTGTCACGACTTAGCCACGGCCAAGATGAGTGCATCCAACCTCGTAAAGCGGCAAACAAGATCTGGGGAATTACACCACTGCAATTGTGGGATACCTTCTTGCCACGAGCCAGGTTTGAGACTTTCAGCTATGTATTTGGCCGAGTCGGAGCAGAGAATCAGCTCCGAACCCATCAGTGTAAGAATGAAGGCGAGATAGGACAACATAACATTTTTTATTCATTTCTTACTGTTAGGACCGAGTCCCCAGCTACTTGAGTCCCGGGTGGCCCTAAGGAAGGACATTCCTGAGCACCATAGAACCAAAAGATGCTCATCCCCTGGAGGCCAAATCCAATTTGTAATGAGTGATAAAGGTACAAGGTCTTGCCCAAGTGGTTGCTGTGCAGATATCATCCATAGAGGCTCTGGAATGAAAAGCCACTGAAGTAGCCATCGATCTAGTAGAGTGAGCCTTTCTTTTGGAAGGTAAGGACACTTTGTTCTGCTGGTAGATGAAAGTAATGACATTTCTGAGCCAAGAAGATAAAGTCATTTTGGAAACAGGCTTACCCAATCTAGGTCCTGCAAAGGCCAGAAACAATTGATCTGTTTTTCGGAAAGATTTCATTTTGTCCAAGTAGAAACGAAGTTGCCTATGAACATCGAGGGTATGCAGAAGATATTACCCTGTATTTGAATGGTGAGGAAACAAAACCGGTAGGTTAACAGATTGATTAATGGAAAAACCCAGAAATGACCTTGGGCAAAAAGGAGGGGTCAGTACGTTGGGACACTTTTTCCCTATGAAAAATCAAATGTCTCTTGACACTCAAGACCTGCAACTCAGATACTCTTCTCACTGAGTTAAGGGCTACTAGAAGCAGAGTTTTCCGAGACAAAAATTTTATATCACAGGAGTTAGATGGCTCGAAGGGAGGACTTGTTAATGACTGAAGCACCAAAGTCAAGTCCCATGGCTCTATAGGAGGCTTGACTGGAGGTTTAATATGTAATACTCCTTTTATGAAGGTCTTGCACAGTCAGTGTGACATAACAGATGAATTGTCAATTCCATTGTGAAAATTTTCAATAGCTGCTAAATGCACTGTAATTGTCGATGCTGAAGCTCCTGCATGAAATATGGTAGTCAGGTATTGTAGGATCTTCTGAATAGGGATGGAAAAGGGATCTATGTTATGTTCTTTGGCCTATCTAGAGAACCTAGTCCACTTACTTGAATAAATTTTTCTGGTGGAAAGTTTGTGCGAAGCCAGAAGAATCTCGTGAATGGGATGAAATATCAGGTAGCCTGGCAATCATCGGAAGTGGAGAAACCAAGCTATGAGCTTCAGGCTGTGGAGATTGGGGTGAATCAGTCCTAAAGCATGAGACATCCGACCCTGGGATTGATCCAGGACTCACGGGCTGTGAATCAGGTGAGGCCATAGGAAAGGGAACCAGACTTGACGGGGCCAATAAGGGGCAATGAGGATCACTCTGCTTCTCAACCTTTGAGCTTTCTAGAGGAAATTCGGGATGAAGGGAAACAAGGGAAAGGTAAACAGCAGACCCGGGGGCCAGTCGTGCATCAGAGCATCCCTCGGTGACTCCCCCTGAGGGGGGATCAGGGCAAAATAGCTTCTGCATTTGTTGTTTAAGGGAGAAGCAAACAGGTCACAGAAAGGCCTGCCCCAACGGTGGAATATTCGATCCACTATTATAGGATTGAGGGACCACTCATGAGGCATCAAAATGTTCCTGCTCAGATTGTCCACAATAAGACTGGAACTCCCGGGAATTTGCATTGCTATGAGAAAGCAGTTGGAAGCTATCGCTCAATGCCAAATTCTCATGGCTTCCCGACACAGGGGGTAAAGACCTGGTTCCACCTTGTTTGTTGATGTACCAGACGATTGACATGTTGTCCGACTGCATTGCAATGATCCCAGAAGGAAAGGATGTATGGAATGCTTGCAATGCTAAGAGAACTGCCCTCAGTTCCAGGACATTTATGTGCAAATTGGCCTCCATGGGGGACTGGGTGCCTTGGACTGTCTTTCTCTGGAAATGCCCACCCACCCTAACAGGGAAGCGTCCGTGGTCACCGTGGCCCTAGGCTAGGAAGACAGAACGGTTAACACCAAAGATTTGATTCTGGCTTCATCCACCAAAGCAATTGTTTCTTGCAAAGATTTGTATGGCGTATCATGTGGTCGAGTGGGTGAGTTAAAATCGACCATTGTGATGAGAGGAGCCACTGCAATAGTCTCATGTGCAACCTTGCCAGTGGTACCAAAGTAATGGTTGCTGCCATACAGCCCAGTAGTTGTAGTAAAAGGCATGCTGGTACAAATGTCTGCGGGAGGAGGACTTGAAACTGATTTATTATTTTTGAAAGTCTGTGAGGAAGGAGGGAAACTTGACAGGACGTTGTGTTGAAGATCGCTCCAATGAATTCCAGTGCTCTTGACGGAGACGTGCAATTTGTCCATGTTGATCATGATACCTAGGCGAAGAGCAAGGCCTTGAGTGTAAGAGAGACTGAGAATGAGAAGATTCCTGGATGTGGCGATAAGGAGCCAATCGTCTAGATATGGAAACACCTGGAATCCTTGTAGTCGGAGATGAGCTACTACGACTGCCATGCATTTCGTGAACACTCTGGGGGCTGTAGAGAGACCAAAGGGCAGTACCCTGAACTGATAATGATTGGCTCCCAGCTGGAAGCGGAGAAAACTCTGGGAGCATTTGTCCATCCTTATCTGGTAATACGCGTCCTGGAGGTCTATAGAACACATCCAGTTGTCCTTCCCAGAAAGGGGAGAATGGACTGTACCGTGACCATCTGGAATTTTTGAGGTTTGATGAATTTGTTTAGTAAACTGAAATCCAGGATTGGTCTCCAGTCCCCTGTCTTTTTTTGGCACTAAAAAGAACCTTGAGTAAAAGCCGGATCCTCTTTGTTCTGGTGGCTGCGACCTCCCTCTGACTGGGTGGGACATCGGGGATTTGTTTCACATGTCTAGGGGTGAGGTCGAAAGGGATATGATAGCCTCTGGATATTATTCTCTGCACCCATGCATCCATTGTTATGAGTTTCCAGCCCTGTAGGTGCAGGGAAAATCGACCCCTGACTGCTTCCAGAGGAAAGCAATCAGGCCACTGTTCAGGAGTGCTGGAAGGGTCTGCCAGAGAAGGAATCTCTAGCACCCTGGTTAAGTGGACCCCCTCTGCCCCAAAAACGGGTGTCTTCCAAATGAGTTTCCCCATCTGCCCCGAGGGGATTGCTCGTCACAAGTGTCACAAAAAGATCCTTGGGACTTCTTGAACCACAATTTTCCTCCCCTGGAGTAGGACCTCTGGGGGGTGGAAAAACATATGTCCACAGCAGACAAGGTCTTTCCGTCCTTCTCACTACGTGAAAGTGTGTCTCTTACTTTGGAACCAAAAAGGGAAGATTCGTCAACAGGCGTGTTGACAAAGGAAGATTTAAAGGGGTCCTCAAAGTCACACAAACGTATCCAAGCATGTTGTCCCATAATGATGCCTGATGCGGCTGCTCGAGTTGCCCTCTTGGTAGTGTGAGAAATCAAGCGCATCTATTGTGGTCATGTGGTGGTGCCTGGCTTTTAAAAGGAAGTGATGTTCATAGGTTCATACTAGGCTATCTGCCCTAGGGCATTTATAAGCCTAGCCAGAATGTGTTTGGCTTTCGCCACCCATTTTAAATTTTTTTTTGCTATGCCATTTTTCAAGGTTAGTATACTGTGCCTCTGTCTAACAGTGACACAGAAGTGATACCCGGGGTAAACCTACGATCTCCCATCCACTTATCAAGATTCCTCTTGATGACAGTCAATGAGGGACTCTGCCTAACCTGGACTGGGATTTTATTCCAGAGTGAAGGGAGCCTCTGGGTTATGAATCTGTCCCTCCAGCATGTCCTATTTATTTCACTGCTGAGGTTCAAGTCTCTCGAGCGCGTAGCTTGATGGGATTTGGATTTTCTGAGGTGCAGCATGTCCATTAATTCCAGGTTGGACATGGCTTTATACGTCAGGCACAGATCACCTCTGAACAGGCGGTATGCCACTGAGTAGAGCTGGAGTTTCTTTAACTGGGCAGCATATGACATCTGTTTGAGCCCTTTGATCCTCCTGGTGAGGTACTTTTGGGGTCTTTCCAGTTGCTGCAGGTGTCTGGTAAGGTACATCCCAAAAGGGGCAATGTACTCGATTATGGGCCTGATGAGGGATGAGTAAAGAGGCACGATGACCTCCCCTGATCTAGATGTGAATCCCTTCATGATTAGGTGGGCTGTATAAAATGTTTTTCTAACCACTTTGGCCACGCGGTTGTCAAATGACAGATTGCTATCAACTTGTGTCCCCAGGTCCCTAATTACTTCTTCTGTACTTAATGGATTACCACCTATGTGGTAATTTGTGGGCACTTTGTTTTTGCCAGAGGGGATGACTATACACTTTTTGGCATTTAGCTTGAGGCCATGGCTCTGGCACCAGTTGTCTGTTTCTATGAGGCCCTTTTGGAGGATGCTTGTGTCGGCTGGAGAGTCAATTATGGCGCCCAGTTTGCAGTCATCTGCGAACTTGGTCAGCCACAGTCCTTCCGTGTTGGCCTGTACCTCCGAGAAATATATACCGAACAAGAGAGGTCCCAGGACTGAGCCTTGTGGGACACCACTTGTAACTGGTTTGGAGTCTGACATGGCTCCAGCAATTCTAACCATGTGGGTTCTGTCCTTGAGCCAGTTTGCAATCCATCTAGTGACATAGGGGTTTATATTTAAGCTGGTGAGCTTATCTATAATGCCCGAGTGGGTTATTGTATTGAAGGCTTTTGCGAGGTCCAGGTAGGCTGTGTGGACCACCTTGCCCTCGTCAATGGCCTTGGTGACTGTTTCAAAGAAATCAACCAGGTTTAAGAGGCAGGATCTGCCCTTAACAAAGCCGAACTGGGTAGGATCCAGTGTCTGTAGGTCCCCAATATCTTTATTTATGAGGTCCATGATGATCCTTTCCATAGCTTTGCAGACCAAGCTAGTCAGGCTTATGGGGCAATAGTTTCCAGGATCCGTTGAGGCACCACCTTTGTGGAGAGGGACCACTGTTGCTGTACGCCACTCTTTGGGTACATATCCTGTAGTAAGGCTGAGACTGAACAGTAGTTTTATGCTTGGGTTTAGCTCTTCTTGGAGTTCATGTAGGATGCAGCCCGGGACACCGTCTGGTCCCATTGATGCTGTGTTTTTTGCTTTGGAGAGGGCGGCTCTTACCTGAGCATCTGAGATGTCAGGGGGGCAGCACTCTTCTGGGACAGATATTTGCCCTTTTGGTGGGGGGGGGGAGTTTGTGCTGAACCTGTCAGCTAGGATGTTGGCAATGTCTGTGGGTTTGGTGTATTTTTTGTCATTTTGGACTAATTCTGAACATATCTGGGAATTCCCACCCAGGTTCCTAACATAACTAAAGAAAGCCTTGTGATTATCCTTAGTGTCCTGTGCAATTTTTCTCTCGAAGCTGGCCTTAGACGATTTTATGAGTGCCCGTAGTTTTTTGCTAATACTGATCAGAGATGCCTTCCCTTTTTGGGATTTTGATCTATCATGTAGTAGCTTCCTCGTTCTATTGTATAGTTTGTTTATGGCTGGGGTCCACCAGACAGGACGTCTGCCTTTGGAGGATTGGGTCTTGGTTTTATTTGGGATTGCATGATCCATGCATTCCTGAAGGTGTTCATAGAATGCGTTTATAAAGGATTCTGCGGTCTAGGCCTTATTTTCCACAGGCCCGGGGGCTTTGAAGGATTCCACCTCGGTTTTGAGGAGTGTGAAATTTGCTTTAGAGAAGTTTTTCACTGTGTTAATGTTTTATGTAATCTGATGAAGTCAAGTGTATCTACTGATGAAAGCGCTCATTAAAAAAGTATTTTTCTTCATATTTGTGGCTTTTTTTCTTATTTTCATTCAAGTTTAGTTCATTTCTTGGTTATTGGTTTGTCCTGTCATGGAAAACGGCTCACAAAGTGAAGGCGGTACAACTGGTTCTGTAAATGATTTGGTTCATGCCACTGGGAACCTTTCAACCTTAATAACGGGCTGACACAACAGCTTATTGGGTTTGAAGCCAAACTCAGCCCTGTACTACTTTCAAGCAATAACAGTGGTGATTCTAGTGATTCAGGTATTGGAGGGTTTCAGATTTCACCCCCCCCTTAATCACCCCTGCACAACGTAGCCCAGTTTGGAACAGCCAGGCACAAAACAACGTAAATTCAACGTCGAGTAGTACAAGAAGCATCAAAGAGACTGGTTCAGTCAATTGGGTGAGATTTTTTCATATGCCGAACCTAATGGATTGGGTGAACAAAGGAAATGAACTATCTTTTAGCAATGCCATACCAGCTCCTTCTTACAGCACTGTGGAACAGCAGTCAAAGACTCTAGAAGCTGAACTTTTTAAGTTAAAGAAAACGCAAGGTGAAAATGCTTACTTGAGGGAATACCTGGCCAGAGAACACATACCTAAGTGTTTAAGATGCTGGAAATTCCCTAATGGCCTTGTGGAAAGGTCAGAACTACGCCAGGAACTTGTTATTTTGTTTAACTGACATGGGTGTGAATTACTGGACACACTGGTAAGAGACAATAAAAGAAAACTAAATCAGTTTAAATTGACTGTGAATAACTTGAATGAACACATTTTGAATGATTTAGCCTTTTGTACTAAACAAGCTGATTATCAATCAGTATTTGTCACTGTGGACAGACAAATTAATTTTATAAGGGGAAAAGAAGATTAAAAAAACTGCTAGGGACAAAAATTAATATGAGAATGGTTGTGTCTTCCCTCTTCCTAAAAATAGGGGCATATATGATACTAACAATTCAAGTGGTGGTATGCAGCAGAATATTAATAGCTTGGAAGACACTCCAGCTATGTCTAATGAACTTGAAATGGATAATGCTCCTTTAGAGGAACCCCCCCAGAAGATCCGAAAGGATCGGCAACCAGAGGCAACAGGATGCAAACAGGGACTAGAACAATACGAATGGTGGTTACCAATATGGACAGAGAAATGGTTATTCAGGGAGGGGGAGGAGGGGCAGAACACAGAGACATTTCTAGCATCTGAAAATAGCGATGTTGAACACGAAGTGTGTACTGTTGTGACTAATGAACATAATGATTTTACGATTTACAATTACAGTAGTGAAAATGTTACTGGTGAATGGGACTCTATTTGAAAAGGGCATGAATTTTGTACCATTAAGAAATGTTAATGTTGACAAGTATCTCCTAGATTTAAAAATATATACTAGGAAATTAAATTTAAATTTCTTTTTTCAGAAGAATGGTACCTATGAACCAGTTAAGGGTTGTACAAGAACGAGTTTATTCAACCCCCCACCCAACCCTACTATCCATTTATTTGAAAATACGTGTATGAATGACATCAGAATGTTGTTAAACAAATCCAAAATTACTACATTTAATTTAACAGAGTGTGAAACAAGACTTTTCCAGAGTATTTGTTCCAATAAATCCATTACAATTATGAAGCCTGATAAGGGGGGAGGTTTGGTGGTCATGGACCAACAAATGTACATAGATAAAATGTTGGGGATTCTATATGGAGACTGTTATGTGGAAAGCTCTCAAAATGAGTTTAATATAGCTAACAGAAATATTGATGTCACTTTGAATTATTATTTAACTATCAGATAACACAGGAAGAGCATAGCTTTCTAACACAAATGTACCCCTAAACTCCAACAATACTTGGAATCCCCATGATACATAAAAGCATCAGAACCCCCCGCCAAGGCCTATTGTGGATGCAAAAGCATGGAGAACAGCATCTTTAGCCAAATTTCTTGATTTTCATTTAAAATCTACACTTCTTGATTACCAACATATACTCAAGGATTCATGGGATTGTTTGCAGAAAATCAAGAAAGAATTATATAGTAATAAATTAATTTTGGCTACCACTGATATAAAAGATTTATTTAGCATAATACCACATGAAGAGGGCCTTGACCTATTTTATGATTTTTTATGCAGTAACACAAATATAAGGCATGAAAGGATAGTAATGTTTAGAACTTTAATGGAATTGGTCCTTAACAACAATTACATCATATTTGAGAACCAGCTATTTAAATAGACAACAGGCATAGCAATGGGGGCGGCCTGTGCCCCCCTGTTTGCCAATATAGTTTTGGCCCAGTGGGAACTCACTCCGGTATTCACTTCCGAGCTATTCAGGCTGTGTAAATTCTATGGGAGATTTTTGGATGACATATTAATATTCTGGGAAGGCAGTGAAAATGAATTACAGATATTTTTGAATTTTTAAATACTAGTACATCTTTTTTTAATTTCACTATGGAACAAAGCAGTGACAAGATCAATATTTTGGATATATGTATTATCAAAGATGAAGTTGAACAGAACTTTAAAACCACGATATACAGAAAACTCACAAATTCCAATACCCTCTTATACTATGAGAGTGGACACCCTGACTTTCAAAAAAAGTCACTTGTCAAAGGCAAATGTGCTAGATTGGCATGTATGATCAGTGACATAGAAATGTTCTATCAAAAGAGGGACAGGTTGAGGGGTATGTTACAACAAAGAGGGTATCCTAACAATTTTATTGAACCAATTCTTAATGAGGTCATGGAAAAAAGGATATGTGGACACTTTTTTCCATTATTAGGGACTAATACATCTGGTATTGTTACCCCTAATATTAACATTTTGAGTGAAGATACAAACATGACCCAAGATTTCAGCAAGGCCCTTATTTTAACTTATAACCCATTATGTTATGACATCAAGGACATATTACATAAGAATTGGTTTATTTTTAGAGGAGATCAAGAATTCTTAAAAAATGTGAGGGAAAAGCCATGTGTTGTATATAAAAAAGATGCTTGTTTTAAAAATGTACTTGAACAAAACACAGAGGGTTACAAAACCTATGGAAAAGGACAGATGACCAAATGTAGTCATTGTACACAGTGTTCCAGTATTTTTGAAATGGACACCTTACATATTCCACATTATGGTCTAATACATTTGAACATAGGTTGAACTGTAACAGCACTTTTGTAGTTTATGCCAATCCTGTGAAGGATTTTACATAGGTAAGACTAAAAAGGCTTTCAAAGTGCGTGTATACCAACACAATTATGATATTAAAAAGCCAATGAAAAAAATGCATTGACATTGCACATCAAGAGAAAAATCCTGACCATAGGTTTAAATTTATTGCCTTTGGCCAAGTTGTTCTTAACAAGGGGGGGGGGGGGGGTCAACGAGAATTGTTCCTCGAATTTACAGAATGTATGTGGCAGTTAAGATTTGATGCCAACAAACCCCCTGGGTTGAATGATATTATTTCCATCTCTAGTTATTTAAAACTGAAAGCTGAATTTTATCTTTGATAGTTTTGTAATGTTTTAACTTGAACAGCAAATAAGGAAAGTAGGGGAAAATGTGATCAATGTATGTTTATAATACATATTTTTATACTGTCTTACTGTATCAACAGTATGCTGGATTGATATTTGTTATTTATATGGGTTAGTGTGAAGAACAAACACACTATTGTAGTTTGTTTTGTCTTGCAATTTTTTATTATTATTTCTTATTCAAGTTTCACATATATTTCAATGTTTAGTTTTAAAACATAATGTTGCAATACAACCTGAATCCTGTAGAGGCAATAAAGCTTGAGAAACAGTGTTGAAATACAATTTGAACCCTGTAGAGGAAATTAATTGTGGTCATGTGGTGGTGCCTGGCTTTTAAAACGAAGTGATGTTAAAGTTTTATGTAATCTGATGAAGTCAAGAGTATCTACTGACAAAAGTGCTCATTAAAACAGTATTTTTCCTTCATATTTGTGGCATTTTTTCTTATTTTCACTCAGTCCCTGAGGATGGGACATCAGACCCTGGGATTGATCCAGTTTCCACGGGCTGTGAATCAGGTGACGCCATAGGACAGGGAACCAGACTTGACGGGGCCAATAAGGGGCAATGAGGAACACTCTGCTTCTCAACCATTGAGATTTCTGGAAGAATTTCAGGATGAAGGGAAATGGGGGAAAGGCAAAAAGCAGACCCGGGGGCCAATTGTGCATCAGAGCATCCCTCTGTGACTCCCCCTGAGGGGGGATCAGGGCAAATAGCTTCTGCATTTGTTGTTTAGGGGAGAAGCAAACAGGTCGCAGCAAGGCCTGCCCCAATGGCGGAAGATCTGATCCGCTATTATAGGATTGAGGGACCACTCATGAGGCATCAAAATGTTCCTGCTCAGATTGTCCACAATAAGACGGAACTCCCAGGAATGTGCGTTGCTATAAGAAAGCAGTTGGAAGCTATCACCCAATGCTAAATTCACAAGGCTTCCCAACATTGGGAGTAAAGACCTGGTTCCACCTTGTTTGTTGATGTACCAGACTGACATGTCCGATTGAATTGCAATGGTCCCAGAAGGAAGGGATGTGTGGAACACTTACAATGCTAAGAGAACTGCCCTCAGTTCCAGGACATTTATGTGCAAATTGGCCTCCATGGGGGACCAGGTGCCTTGGACCATCTTTCCCTGGAAATGCCCCCCCCCCACCCTAACAGGGAAACGTCCGTGGTCACCGTGGCCCTGGGCTGAGAAGACAGAATGGTCGACACCAAAGATTTGATTCTGGCTTCATCCACCAAAGCATTTGTTTCTTGTAAAGATTTGTAAGGCATATCATGTGGTCGAGTGGGTGAGTTAAAATCGACCACTGTGATGAGAGGAGCCACTGCAACAGTCTCATGTGCAACCTCGCCAGTGGTACCAAAGTAATGGTTGCTGCCATACAGCCCAGTAGTTGTAGTACAAGGCATGCTGGTACAAATGTCTGTGGGAGGAGGACTTGAATCTGGTTTATTATTTTTGAAAGCCTGTGAGGAGGGAGGGAAACTTGACAGGACTTGTGTTGAAGATCACTCCAATGAATTCCAGTGCTGTTGATGGAGACGTGCAATTTGTCCATGTTGATCGTGATACCTAGGCGAAGAGCAAGGCCTTGATTGTAAGAGAGACTGAGAATGAGTAGATTCCTGGACGTGGCAATAAGGAGCCACTCGTCTAGATATGGAAACACCTGGAATCCTTTAAGGCGGAGATGAGCTACTATGACTGTCATGCATTTTGTGAACATTCTGGGGGCTGTAGAGAGACCAAAGGGCAGTACCCTGAACTGATAATGATTGGCTCCCAACTGGAAGTGGAGAAAACTCCAGGAGCATTTGTCCATCTTTATGTGGTAATATGTGTCCTGGAGGTCTATAGAGCACATCCAGTTGTCCTTCCCCAGAGAGGGGAAAATGGACTGTACCGTGACCATCCGGAATTTTTGAGGTTTGATTAATTTGTTTAGTAAACTGAGATCCAGGATTGGTCTCCAGTCCCCTGTCTTTTTTGGCACTAAAAAGAATCTCGAGTAAAAGCTGGATCCTCTTTGGTCTGGTGGGACTGGTTGGATGACTCTTTTTCTTAGCAGCTTTTGGACTTCTAAGGTTGCGACCTCCCTCTGACTGGGTGGGACATCCGGGGTTCGTTTCATAGGTCTGGGGGTGAGGCTGAAAAGGATATGATAGCCTCTGGATATTATTCTCTGCATCCATGCATCCATTGTTATGAGTTTCCAGCCCTGTAGGTGCATGGAAAATTGACCCCTGACTGCTTCCAGAGGAAAGCAATCAGGCCACTGTTCAGGAGTGCTGGAAGGGTCTGCCAGAGAAGGAATCTCTAGCACCCTGGTTACACGGACCCCCTCTGCCCCGAAAGGGCTGTCTTCCAAATGAGTTGCCCCCTCTGCCCCAGGGGGATTGCTCACCACGAGTGTCACAAAAAGATCCTTAGGACTTTTTGAACAACTATTTTCCTCCCCTCTGATTCCTGGAGTAGGACCTCTGGGGGGTGGAAAAACATATGCACACAGCAGACAAGGTCTTACCATTCTTCTCACTATGTGAAAGTGTGTCTCTTACTTTGGGACCAAAAAGGGAAGATTCATCAACAAGCGTGTTGACAAAGGAAGATTTAAAGGGGTTTCGCAAAGTCACACAAACGCATCCAAGCATGTAGTCCCATAACGATGCCTGATGCGGCTGCTCGAGCTGCCCTCTCGGTAGTGTGCGAAATCAAGCGTATCGAGGAGTTCGAGATTCATTCCAAGGTAGCTAGCTGAGAGGTAATGGTATCACGCACCTCCTCAGGCAGCACCTCTGCCAAAGAGGCAGACATTTCAGAATTTAGGTCTCTTTGCAGGCGAGTAAAGTGCACCAGGTAATTCAGTGACCAGATGGCAAAGGTCGCTGAAGTGTAGGTCCACTTCCCCAGTCTATCCATAGCCCGAGACGCCCTGTTCGGGGGATGAACAGTGGAACTATCTTCCACCAGTTCCTTCTTGGTGGCCGCCGCCCAATCATGGAATTGACTGCCAGTTGTTTGGGCCAACTGGGCTGGTCTTCTGGGGTGGACAAAATTTTATCTGGCCTCCGGGGGACGGGTTCTATGTTGTCTGGGGCCTTCCAGGCATGCGGAACAATAAGTCAAATGAGCTCATCTGCAGGTGAGGTCATCCAGGAAGTAAGATGGCCGAGCATGGAAAGCCTGCAAGAACACCGATTCCTCCGAAGGGTTGGAGGGCTTCCAGTCTCCCCTCTGCTAGAGGATCTCAAGAAGGTCTCCAAATGAGATGTCTTCCGGGGAGACCGTGGGGACCCTTATCGCAATCAGTGTCTTCAGTGATAGATTCCTCAGGGGAAGCAAGATGCTTCCTCTTGCAAAGTTTCTTCTGGGGTGGCTCCCCAGTGGGATCTTCTGAGGAGGACTCCGGAAAGAGGGTTCCCTTGGAGGGCAAGCCTTGTGGCTCCCATGCTCGAGGTTCCAGAGTCAGAGAATGAGACAGCTGCAAGCTAGAGGGAGGTCCTGGTTCTGATATCAGTGGTGTCAACTGCAAGCCTGCTGAAGTAGGACCCTCTCTATTACCTGGAAAGCAGGCCCACCCAAGGAGGAATGGGAGCCCGGAACCAAGAAGGATGACCTCAGAACTGGGGTCACACCCCACCCTGAAGAGCCCATCTCCAGGTCAGAGGCTGTAAGAGGAACGGCAGTTGCTGGGAGAGCCATGGCCATAGATGGCACCACAGAAAAAAATCACTGCCGAACTAGGTGCCATGGTGCTGACAGCTCAATTACTGCTCCGAGAGTGCCCCAGCTCCAAAGGAGCCATGGCGCCAAGAGTAATTGGTTCTGACAGGAAAGCCTCTGTTGTTGGCACCGAAACAGTATGTATGGGATGGCCATAGGTACCGAAGTCTCTGAAACCTGGGTGGAGCTCAGAGGAGAATAGACAGGAGAATACACCATGAAAACTTCTGCTCCAAGGGGGAGGGAAGACCTGTTCTGGGTGGTTAATCCTCTAGCTGCCAGAAGCTGGTCTACAACTCTCACTACATCCTATTCCGAAAGACTCCTAGTGGATATAAAAGACGCTGCCGATGGGATGTCTGGTCTCTCAAGAAAGGGACTAAACTGCTGTCCCAAAAAGGGGTCATAAGAAGGAGAATATCTAGTTCTTGGAAGTTGCTTGATCTTTGGAACTGAAGGAATCATTACCACAGGAGCCATGTAAGACATCAACGCCGGGGAAGGCGTCGATGCAGGTACCGTAGTCAGAGCCTAAGTCACAAACAAGGTTGGCACTGTGGGAGATGGTGCCGAGGTCGGTACAGTGGAAAGAGTCTGAGTCAAAATCAAAGACAGCACCGAGGGAGAAAATAAGGACCCCGGTGCAGAAGTTGTCTGCACCGACGGCATGGGAGAAGCCCGGTGTCGACTCAGTTCCGTGGAGGACAGGATGTCAGAACCGAAAGACTCTGTTTCTCCTTATGTCTTTTAACGTCTTTATGCTTAGGAGGTGGTGAGACCGCCATCCCAGAAACAGCCTTCGCAAAGGGTCATTTTAACACTCCCTTAAGGATAAGTTTGTTCTTGCGTTCAGCCAATGTATGGTTGCTGAAGCTAGAACAAACGTCGCAAGAAACATTAAGGTAGTCAACACCCAAACAGTAAACACACCGGGCCTGACCGTCAGAATTGGGCAACTTACGCCTACACTTAACACATTGTTTGAAACCAAGCTTGGCCTTATCCACAATAATAGAGTATAACCACACAACAAACTAAATAACTAATAATAAGACAAGAAAAAACTGTCTTACAACACACTGGAATCGAGAAAAAACACAAAAAGCTAACAGATGAGAGAAGGCTTGGCACGTCTGACGAGGAACATGGCAAATGAGATCTGTAGAGACTATGACAGGGGCATTGTGGGTAGGTCTTAGCTGAGAGTTTTTGGCTGGCGTGAGCTTGGTAACAGCCATGTCAGTTCCGAGGATGGAGCCAAAGTCCTAATAGTAAGGAATGAAAAAAGATTTACATCAGATATAATATTCCCTGCTGAAAGTTGATTATTTCTCCCAAAATTTTCTTACGCTCCATAATAGCAGTATTCAGTGGAATATAAATAAATGCCATTGAAATCCTCCTCCCTTGTCAATAGTCCTTTATTACCATAAATCTACCATTTCTGTCTTCCTTTCCTCATCTATCACCATTGGAGCTTCTCTGGCAATTAGTATAATTGCTTCTGTTTTCCTCTGTCCCTGATATTCTGCTGAATATGCATTCTGAAATTCACATGCTCTTTTCTTTTCAAATGTGTCTCCTGCAGCATTGCTATTTGTACCTTTTACTTCTTAATATAATTCAATACTTTTTTCTTTTTTTTAATCTATAACTGTAAGGCCATTCACATTCCAGGATAATATGGATAGCATAGTCATCATAATAAAAACTACTGTTCTCACCTATTGTACATGGCAGTTTTTTGAATGCGCATTTCCAGCTTTTGTGTTACATGCATATACTAATGTTTGGCAAGCTTATCTTTTGTATAGTTGTTTTTTCTCATCTCCATTTGAACCCATATCACATTTTTCAAGACTTTTTGTTTTAATGAAAACCCTCAAACAAAAAAAAAACTAAATACAAAACACTCCAATCACCCATTAACTTGGAACAAATACACAAAACTATGTACATCTTCAAAACATGAAGTTTAACCTTCCAGAAGGGAACAGCTGCCTCAAATTGACAGCTGCACCTGCAGGAATTATCTAACCTAAAATTAATGTTACCCATGCTAAGATGCATGCTACAGCCTGTGTTCCCATTTACACTGATTACTGTTAGTTTGTTTCCTATCCCCCCCCTGAAAAACAGCTTGCATGCTTTCATAAAACATTAACTTTTAGCTCTAAGCAAAGGAGCACTGGCTATGTTTAAATAAAACTAAATTGTACACTGTTCTATTAATTGCATTCATGTATTAAGGCTGCTAGGGAGGTTGTTACTGTGATGATAGGAAATACTGCCAGCCATGCCAGGAGAAATAGGGCAGTGGATTTGTAACATATGCCAGCATAGCTAGCTGGAATTTTGCAAATAATATGTCAGTTGGTATATCAAACTGATTTGTAGAGATGCTTGTGCTGATAATGTATTTGTAAGGTTTGCTTGTGTTAAAATGTATCAACAGTGTGTCCTGCTGGAAGGAAAAGAAATGTACATGTATTATTATAACCAAATTAAATGTATACATTGTAATAGTATATACTGGAAGTAAAGAGATTAATCTTAATCCACCTGACTTTACAAAATATATTTGAAATTAAATGAATTCATGTGTTAAGCCATAAAGATGTTATCCTGCAGTTTTGAATGGTGCCAGAGACACAATGTGTAGGCTAGAGAATAGTTGGTAGTTCCTATAGAAAGAGTAAAATGGTTTTATGATTTTCTGACTTCTAGCAGCTGCACCACATCTGAGCAAAGCACTGTGTGTATTGTAGCACACAGATACTCAACCCTGGTAGCTTCTAGTGATGGGGGATAGTGTGGGAGACAGAGTCAGATGACCAGGTGTATGTGATGTCATTCTGACAGAAATAATGTTTTAATATTAGGGGAGACTGAAGTCTCAGCAGCATTTTGTGTTCTGTCTTGGCTCTGGCAACAAGGACCACTCACTCATCTTGCCTTGCTTTATTCAGTAAGTAGAACAGTAATTCTTTTAATCAATCAGAATAGATAGAAAGACTAGTTAAATACTGACTTTGTATAACTGTGTGAAACTTTCCATCTGTGTTATTTTTAACATTCCCTGTGACTGAAACGTTAGTGTTTACTGTAAATAGATATTTAGTATTTTCTTGTTCTTTTATTATTTATTATAAAATATATTTAAACTTTTCATTGTGGCTGGTCCTGTTTAGAAAACATTTAAGTTCTGAGAGTATTTGCATATATTTGGTGATAACTTTGGCCACTCCTGAAAGCCTTGCTGTTTGGTTAACATTACTAATTGTATTAATATTAATTTCACTCAGTATAATTGGGTATCCTTTTAAGAATCTTAAAGTAGCTGACAGGGGTTCTGGTGGCAGTGAGAATTACCTTATAGTCTGAGCAGAAGGGGGAACAGCAGGTGAACCTGTGCCAGCCTTTCCCAGGCGTGTGTGTGTGTGTGTGTGTGTGTGTGTGTGTGTGTGTGTGTGTGTGTGTGTGTATGCAAATCTAATCTCAAAGAGTGTGTGTGTCGCTGCTTGGAGCAGGGACAGAAAAGCACTTGTTTCACAGAGAGGGTGTGGCAGGGCTTAGCTTGGAACCCCAGCTAAGGAGTCATCTCTGAGCTGTGCCATTGAGGAGGTTATTGGGGGTCTGGACAGATATAGAGTGGAACCAGCCCCTGGAATGAGCGTGTTCCCTGGGTGCTCTTACGGAAAACTGTGCTTGATGCAGAGAGGTCTGCATCTGGAAATACTGAGTGTATCCATTTGTATTTCAAGTGAACGCCCCTCTTTAGTGTCAGTGGTGAGGATTCAGGCCCCTTGATTACTAGCCCAGCGGGGGACATCACAGTTACCTCTTATTCACTTCCCATAATCAAACTTAATTTTTTCACTGAACTTTTTGTCATTATTTTAAATTTTGCATTTCCCTCAGCAAAGAATACTTAGAATTCTCAAGATTAACTGCATGCTACTGCAGAGAACTTGTCTCAACAGAAATGTACTCAGCAACAAGTCTTTGTAAATTTCACTCATAAAAGAATACACAACAACCCTCAGCTGCAGACATCTTGACTCCACTGAACATTTGCTAGTGGAAAACAAACAAGCTAATATCTTTGCAGTTGTAAGAAGCTTAGCATTTTCAGCACTTTCAGCATTTTTGTCTTATTTTTAAAGCCTACATGTGTACAAAAACATCTGATTACAGTTTAAGTGAAAGGTCATAATCTAGACATTCACCCTTGTAAAATAATATCTTATTTATACATGTAATATAATCAGTACACTTTTACACCCCACTCACACCCCAGTAGCCCAAGATCACAGCATATAAACATTAAACTTGCTTTTGTCCAGTATTTTTTTCTTGTTATACTATAAAACCTATATTTCTTACAACTAAAAAAGTACTTATTTACTTTAATATATTTAACACACATAACAGTCACTGAAAAGACTCTACACAAAACTGTTTGATTGCATAAACATACAGATTATATCATGAAATGTTTTATACATATATAAATAAGAATAAAAATGGTTTTACTTACAGTTAGTCTTCCTTCTTTTAGTGTCCTTCTAAACATTAATGATATAAAGTTGGGTATATGCTTTATGGCCCACCCACAAATTTAATAAAGTCAACAAAAGTCCAGTGTTTTTCCGCCCCTTTTTCTTGCAAAATCATATTTCACAAATGTGATAAGATGATTTATAGTTTTTCATTTATTCACTAATTTCAAAGTTGCTGGTCTTCCAGTTCATCTCTATCTACCAACACCAGACTCTGGTTCAAGTTGAAGGTACTGCTGATTCTTCTAGCCAACTCCTGTGCTTTTTTTCTGTCTCTCAAGCACTTTCCTTTGGAACATTGGAAAAGATTTCAATGGCAAAGTCTCTCTATGAACCTTAGTGTCAGAAAGTCCCCTTCTGCTTGCTGCTCACTTTTTGTTGGATAAACATTTTTATTTCCTCCTTAGCCTGTTCTGCATCAGAAAATTACTTTGATCCTCCAGGAAAAAAATACTATCAAGACAGCTAGATACAGCAGCTAGAATCTCATACCTGCCTCTTGACACTCTCTGATTGCCGGGATAAATTGCATCTTTTCTGGCTGGTGTACAGTGAATAATCATTTTCAACAAACACTCTGCTTTCTCCAGTTTTTAATCATTTGCCCTTCTGCCACAATTTTGTAAGGATCGACTCTTTCTGCCAGTATGATTGCATCTTTACTAATATAGGTCTTGGCTGCTTTACTGTGGCCAGGTTAACAGCACACAATCAACGTGCTCCTTTAATTATTCTGCTGTGAAAAAACAGTCAAAATGCTTATTTGTGCTTTCAGAAAATTAATACGGTCTGTTCCTTCCAGTTTCTCTTGTACAGCTGAAAATCTCAGGGTTTTTCTTTTTTTGCACACTCTGATTGTAGCTATTGTTTAAACAGTGCTTCTAGAGAAACCTCATATTCATCCAGCTTTTTCTTCATGTCAGCCTCATTTTTGCAGTTTTATCAATTCATCTGAATGGCTAGTTAAAGCTTCTTCTATTTATTCTAGCCTTTTGTTGTTTGACTTAATATATGCCTTCAGCATTTCATTTATTTTAATCACCTCTGAGTATAACTGATTTATTTTTTTCCTCTAAATTACTGGAAGCCATCTCTTGGACCAAAGTTGAAGCCTGAAATGCTTTTTGCTGATTAGCTGTAGAATTCTTCCCAGACACTGTTTTCTCTTCAACTTTTTCTGTTAATTTTCTTTCAGGTTTTCCAAATTTCTTCTTTACTGGCATCCAGGCAGTACATGTATTAGCTAGTAACTGAATTTTACCACAAATCTTTTTCCTTGGCACTCCTTTTTCTAAGTTGCTGTTTTCACATTGGGAGAGCTGAAGTTATTCTGTTGATCAGTGTGTATCCATCTTGGAAGTCAGAACAGTAGGAGACTTGTCTGCATTTTGAAGCATACCACAATGTTGCTGTTAGATTACACTTTCTTAATTAAATATGAAAGTGGGACTAAGCTATATCCTTTCATAGAAAAGTGTGAGATACAAGTTTTTCATCAGAAGGGAAGAACAATGCTTTTATTTAAATTGTACTTAAGTATTTTAAGTTGCACTTATACTGACCTGTGTGGTGATACTTTTTATACTTCTCTGCATTTTGTCCATGTTTGTATAGTTTTAGTTTGTTCTGGAACCTTAGTCTTGTAACTTCACTTGTAGTTGTGAGAAGATTATACATTAATGTGATATTTTAACACTGTTTATATATTATACTGTACTTTGGTTTGGATTTTTTTTGTTTGTTCTGGGGCCTTAATCTTGTAACTTCATTGGCAGTTGTGGAAAGGTTATGTATTACTGCAAGATTTCAGTATTGTTTACACAGTATACTGTACTTCTATTTCCATAAACAGAATTACATGTGAAATGTAGCTTTTTATATTTTAAACCCAGTCTGGGGCCTCGGTCTTATAACTTCATTCAGAGTTTTGGCAATATAGTGATCTACTGCCAGATTTGAGCCCCATTTAGTTATTTGTTACAGCATTACTAATGATTTTTTGCATAGTCTGGTTGCTTAGTCTATAGTGGGATTGCAGTAGTGGCACTATTGTAATTTCTGCTACAAAATTTTTGCTTCAGCACCTTTTTATAGCTTAAAGTTGTATTCCAGTGTTTTCTGTTTACCTTGCTAATGTTTTTTCCTCTTGTTCTCTGAGTCTGCCCCAAGCCTCACTGAGACATTAAAATAAAAGTTATGTACTATGTATCTGTGTTGTCCATTTTCATTCTTCCACAATGAATGAGTTTGGATCTGATCCTAGGGATCTGACTCAGCTACTTTCTTTAGATTCTATGATCTGACCCTCAAGCTCCTTCATTACCCATAATGCCCCTAACTACTGTGTTACCTCAGATCGAGTTTTTTGCTATTATATACTATCAATATAAGGTATCAAAACCTAAATGTGACAGAAAAATGATAGTAGAAAGATCAGAACCTCAAACAGGAACTATGGCTGCAATCAACAATTCTATTAGTTCTCTCCCAAAGACATGGATAGGGGGGAGGTGGAAGGGAAGTTGAGAAAGAATGAACATGGACAACACAGATGCATAGTTAACTTTTATATCTGATGTCATTTTCATTTGTTCCTCAATGAATGGGACAGAGTCCCCAGCTACATTAATCTTGGGGGAACCCTCATGGAAGGATGTTCCGGAGAATCGCAGAACTGAGTGCAGCTCTGTTTCTGGAGATATCCAATTTGTAATAAGAAATACAAGTATGAGCATTGGACCATGTGGCAGGTACACAAATATCATCAATGGAGGTTCTAGCCCAAAAGGCAGCTGATGTAGCCATTGACCTGAATGAGCTTTTACTTGTCTTGGTGAGGTTAAACCTCCCAAAGAATAAACATAGGAAATACAACCTGTTATCCATTTGAATAGTTTTTGAGACTGGTCTTTCCATCTTAGTACTAGAAAAGGAGACTATTGATCAGTTTTTCTAAATTCCTTAGTCATGGGAAGGTAAAAGCGAAGTTGCTTATGTACATCTAAAAGATGAATGATATACATACATACATACAAATGTTTCAAGCACGGGCATTAAAGCCCTTCTAGCTTGCCAATATGCCAAAACACTTGTTCCCATAATAAATGTCCAGGCTGTTCTTAAAAATATCTTAACTAGTACTTGCTTTAATGTAATTTGGTAGTCTGTTCCAAGCATCAGCTACTCTGTCAGAGAACCAATTAGTACACTTCTCATTCCTATAGAATCTTCTACATAGGTTATCTGACACTTCTCTAGTACTTTTTCATAACCCCAAACATTCCCAGAGGTAGTTGCCCCTAAATGCCCTATATACCTAAATAAGATCTCCTCTTAAATATCTGTGAGAGACAGTGTACAAGTTCAGATATTTTAGTCTTTCATAATAACTTAGATTTTCACATCCATGGATGCCCTTAGTATATTTCCACTGTACTCTTTCCAGTTTATTCATGTTTCCTATAGGGTTTCCATGTTGTTATTCCATACTCAAGTTTGGGTCTAATGTAACTAACAAACAATGACTTCATTTATGTTTGATTTCCTAGGCTTTATAAATATTTTTTATACAACCTATAGTTCTATAACTATCATTAGCCAATTGGTTGATATGATTAGAAAAACTCATAGCTGAATCTACCCATATACCCAGGTCCTTAAATGAGTCTACAGTTTCAATCACTGTGTGCTGTATTAAATATTCACCTTTCAGTTTATGTCTCCCAAATCTCATATGCTTAATTTTTTATGTATTTATCAACATATTATTCTAATGTGCCCAAATGGTCAATTTAGTCAAATTATTTTGCAGACATGCCTTATCTGTAACACTTGTAATCAATTTACCCAATTTCAGGTCATCAGCATATAGACTGTAGAACACCTCAGATGAAAAAGTAAGGTCTGCAAGATACAGTCTAAACAAGTAAGGGACTAGTACAGAGCCCTGTGGGACACCTTGACTGTAACCAAGGATTTCACCTGTCCAGTTGGTGTGTGATACCTGCCATGTCCTATTTTTAAGCCATGCAGCTTATCCATCTTATCAACAGTACATCGATATCTAGTTGTACTAATTTATTGATCAGTGTTTTGTGCATGACCCTGTCAAATGCTGAAGTTAAATCTACATAAATCACATCACAGCACAATTTTTCATTCATAGCTGTTATTATATTGTTATAGAACATCAGGTTACAGGTGGTAATAGATCTATTTTCAACATATGCATGTTGATATATGGTTTCAAGTCCCAACCTATCCAGTTCTGACAATAACGTATCCAGTATTACCTTCTCCATTATTTTTCCACAACATGAAGGTAGACTTAAGGGTCTATATGATTCTGGGTTTGTCCTACTCCCCTTTTACTTAAAGACAGGTTTACTAAGTGCATGTTTTCAGTCTTGAGGAATCTCCCCATATTTATATGACCTAGTGAATAATAGATGTAATGGCAGTGTAAATTTTTTCTTAAGTGTTCTCAGGTCATTGTTACTTATTCCACCTCTTCCCTGCACTTTGTTTGAATCCAGTTTGCACAGTTCTTTTTCAATATAATCGAATTTGATTCCTGTATCAGGGGTTACCTTGATGTCACTAGGACAACTTACCACCCCTCTTGTGGAGCCAAACTGTTTTGCATACAATTTTGTAAATATATCTATAATCTGTTGTGTCTGAGAATAAATTTTAGAATCTGCACACAGTTTATCAATTTGTGTATCTTTACTCCTTCCACATCTTATGTATCTATAACTTATTTATTTATGTTTACATTTGTTAACCAGGTTAGTTTGTCTGGGTAATCTTAGAAGCCCTTTTTCAGCAAAGACCCGAGGAGAAAAGCTCCCCAAAAAAATAAAAGTTTAAGTAAACAAATAGTAAGAACAAAGATAAACACAGATCACATTTTAAGTATACATACTTCTGAAGTAATTACATAACATGCAATAAAGGAATATATAGGATGGATAGAAATATAATACAATACATATATGGAAATTTTCACATAGTATGGCAAGAAATTAAGCAGAAAAATGGTAAGACTAAGGTCAATACAATGCTGAACCAAGGTACTAGGCATGAAGTAAGTAAATATACAGATAAAGTTGTGTGAACTTTGGAAGTTAATAAATAAATTAAAGAACAGTAATAAAGGATTATGGGAATTGAGTGTAACATGAGCTAACTAGTATGGAATATGACGAAATAAAATGTATAGGTGGTAGTGAGAGAGAGAGCTAGATGTGATACAGTTAAGTTAGGTTATTCCTGAATGTTTCTTGGGTATTATTTTAGAGCCTGAACATATCCAATTTGATAGGAAAAAAGTTTTAGTTAGCCATGGGGCATAACTGAATTTGATACAAGTTTTCCTAGTGGGGGCAAGGGAGTTGAGGATGGATAGAAAGGTGTTGTTGAAGTGTAGGACTGCTTCATAGAGAGTGAGATAAGAGAGAAAGGACCAGTTTATAGTACAGAGGAGGTGATTTAGTGAGTCAGGAGAATAGCTAGATAGGTCACGGGTCACCTTATATTGTTGTGCTTTATGCAGGTGTTCAGAGTTTCCGTGAACTAGTAAAGGTAGGTGGTCACCTAATGTGTCTGGTAGAGTGGTTGGATTATGGTAATGTTGGGGGTGAGATACTAGTATCCAGTCAATAAGTGAACCAGTAGAGGAAAATTTATAAAGATGGGTAGGGGAAGAGATGAGATGTGTGAATCCATAAAGGTTGAGAGATGTAGAAGGTGATTCTTTATTGATCTGCAGTCAGTCAATACTGACATCTCCTAGTATGATGGTTTCATAAGGGATCGTTTTAGATGTCCAAGATAGAAAGTGTTCTAAAATGGGGACATTACTTCCAGGAGGGATATAAATTGATGCAATGGCAAGTTTTTTTTTTATGGTGGCTAAGTTTAAAGTCAGCTAAAATTATCTCAGCTGGGAGAAAGTCACATATGGGAAAAGAGATAGGGGAGACAGACAGGCAGTTAGAATACATGACTGCAACACCCCCTCCTCTTTCAGTTAAAATACATGATTGCAACTCACCCTCCTCTTTTTGAAAGTCTGTCATGCCTGAGGATATTGTAGCTAGGGGGAAGAATTTCAGAATTAGAAATACTTGGTTTTAACCAGGTTTCACACATGGCAAGTATGTTTGGGTTATGTTAAGTGATCCGAGCATGAAGTGTGTTGTTTTTTTAACTACACTTTGAATATTTATAGATGAAAGGATGAGTCCTTTTTGTGGAATAGTATTAGTAATGGATGATGAAGAGGTGGAAGAGAGCACAGAGGTGGTGGTATTGAAAGTATTTTGAGGAGAATTGTTAGGACCTGGGTTGGGGTGGACGTCTCCTGATAGTAACAGGTTGGATACTATCAAATTGATTAATGAAGAGATTGGGTGCATGTCTGTATATTTGTTTTTGTGGGTAACATGTTGTTTAGGTGTAAGGAAGTATTTGAATCTATGTGTGGCAATAATGGTGAAGTTAGATAGGGAGGGGGAAATGTGAGTAAAGGTAGATGTGTTGTGGTTTGGAGATAAAGTGAATGTGGGTGATTTGGTGTGTATAACAGTAGTGCTTTGACAGCATATGAGAACTGAGAGAAAGAGTAATGTAGTTGAAAGGAGAAAGAGAAATAGTATATTAAGAATAGTAGGCATATTAGTAATTAGAGTAGTGTGAGATAGATGAGATTGTTAGTTCAGAGGGTGATGAAAGACTATAGGAATGGTGTAAGAGTGTGAGTACTAAGGGGTGGGGATTTACAGAGTTGTGGGTGTGTTGTGTTGTATGATTGGCTAATGAAGTGGGTGGAGGAGGTGTGGCTAACTATAAAGGAAATTGAGACAGGGGTGGGAGGAATGGGGGCAGGGTAGTGGAGCGAAGTGAGCCTGAGCAATAGCAAGGCCGAACGGAGCGGGACGCACAAAACCAGATGGAACTAGCCCAGGAAAATCAATCAGCCAGGTTACTTCATGTATGGTAGTTTTCAGCACTTTTACTGTTTGCAAATAACTTCTGTGTCCCTGGGTTTGATTGTTATTAGCAAATGTGTAGGTTTTGCTCCAATTAGTTTCCCCACACAAATAAACTTTTTAAGTTGCTTCCAATAAAGAGTAACAGTCACAACCTGTGTGTTTGACTTATTTTAAAAATGCTCAGTGAGACCTAAAAGCAGCTGATGATTGATTTAGAAGTAATAGTTTTTCAAATCTCACTGTATAGTTTTTCATTTCTCTGCTGAAGGTGTTTTCCCCCCTCCCCTATTTCTCTGTGTCTTAAGTTGGTATAACTGGTTTTACATCCTGTGTGTTATCTGACCATCTCAAGGATTACTTGCATAAAATTGGACCCTCTTAGTAAAAAAGTCTGCATATCACTGCAGGAGATTTCCTGTGTCCTGACAGAGTGCTCTTCAAACTATCTGGAGATATACAGAGCTGAGTATATTTTTCTGGCACTTCAGAGTTGTGTACTGGTAATTGCTGTTTGACTGATTTTATATCATTGCTGGCTGACTTCAGAGTTGTGCACTGTTATTTTTGCTTCACTGTACAGTTTTTCAGATCTCTGCTGAAGGCGTTGGTTTTCCCATACCCACCCTCCCTATTCCTGTGTTGTTGTTTAAATTTGGAGGCTTTTGCAGTTGCCCGCCCCCACTGTAGATTTGATCTGGGACACTTCCCCGTCCCATCTCTTTACCTCATTCTACCTAATAGACTCCTTCTGCACTTGTTTTTAGTCATTTTTATTTAATTGCATTTTTTAAACTGTTTGGTCTAACATTGCTACATACTCAAGTGTGCTAGCTTGCACTGCATTTGAATTGTTTTGACGGCTGTTTTAGCTACTTTTCTGTATATATATATATATATATATATATATATATATATATATATATATATATATACCTTTCCTGTAACTAGTGTAGTCCAGATTCAGATTTGCTGTATCCAGGACTGTATGTAAGCTTCTGAGCCCCCCCCCCCAAGCTTTCTGTGTTGGAGGGAAGCGTTCTAGCTTATCAGTGGGAGTGGTAAGCACTAGGTAACCTATCTAACACATAAGGAGTGGTTCTGGCCCAGAAATTTTAGTTACTGGCCGTTTGGGCAGTTTTTCCAACTCTCTCAACTTTCTGATTTAAAAGTCCACATTTGCACTTGTTTCCCCCCTTTCCTGTAACTAGTTTAGTCCAGATACAGATTCTTAGTTTTAGCACTTGAATTTGCTTATTCATGATCAGCGCTTGTTCAGAACTTGTAAGCACTAAATAACCTATTAATTACTACAGCACTCAACCTTCCTCATTACCTAGAGAAAAACAGTTTTGATACTTATTTTCCTCACTTGCTTAAAGAAAAACAGCTCTTGTACTCACTTTCCTTACTTATCTAGAGAAAAATAGTTTTTTATTCAGGCATGTCCAAGGGTCAGCTCCCAGTGTTCTCTCCTGTCTATCTGATGAATCTGGGCACATTTTTTAGGCAAGGTTCAAATGACAAATTCACCACTGTAACAGGAACAGGCAAGCAAAAACTGAGGGTGATGCTACTCAATGCTAGAAGTCTAAATCTCAAAATGCACTCACTCGAGGCACTCCTTAAAATGGAGAATATCGATATCTGTGCAGTGACTGAGACCTGGTTCAAGGCTCCAGACAGCAGCCCTGCACTACCAGGCTATAACTCATACCACACTTTTTGGCCATATAACCTGGACCGGAACACCAAAGGCGGAGGTGTGTCCACATTCATTAAGGATATCCACACCTCCAGGCTAGTTGATCAGCATAATGCAGCCGAGGTTATCCAAGTGCAACTAATTTTGGGCAAAACTGCAATCCAAATTGTAGCTTGCTGCAGATCACCCACCATGCCCCAGGATTCCCACTCCTCTTTTCTTGATGTACTGGAAAATATTAGGGTTCAACCAAACACCCTAATAATGGGCGATTTCAACTACCCCACCATTAACTGGGAAAACTACTCATATACCAACTCCTTCGCTCAACGCTTTCTGGAATTCATAAACTCCAATGCCCTGGATCAACTTATCCACACCCCCACCAGGGGCAACAATATCCTAGATCTAGTCATTACCAACATGAGTGACCGGTGTTCCACACCTGAAGTCAACACCTCATTGGTCTGATCCCACCATAAGCTAATTACCCTAGATATCCACATCCTGCCCCCACCCCCCATTAAGGAAACCATGGTAAAAAATTTCTTAAAAGCCAACTTCATGCTTCTTAAGACAGAAGTGGTGAACTTCATGACACCCATGCAGATGGACAATACAGTTCCGACTACTGAATCCTACACAATTGCACTTTATAAGCACTTACATGAGTGCATGGATCGTGCTATCCCAAACAGAACCAAGACGCAATCCTCCAAAAAAAGGAAGCCAATCTGGTGGTCCCCTGCCATAAACAAACTGAACAACAGAAGGAAGAAACTGTTGCAAAAGAGAGTAAAATACCACGAGTGGAGGAGCTCCCTGGTCAGCCTCAGTAAGAAGCTGCGATCCCTGATAAAATCCTCCAAAGCTAGTTACGAAAACAAAATCGCCACTGATTCTAAAGACAACCACAAAGCATTCTATAGCTATGTCAAGAATCTCAATGGCAACACTCAGATCTGCTCTGAGTTACAGCACAATGGCACTAAATATACAGACCCAAATGATATTGCCAACATCCTGGCAGATAGGTTCAGTGCTAACTTTACCCCCCTCTCACCCCCTAAAGAGCCAATCTCTATACCGGAAGAATGCAAAGTTCCTGTAATCACGGCTGCAAAGGTAAAAACCACACTCTCCAAAGCCAAGAACACAGCATCCATGGAACCAGACAACATCCCAGGCTGCGTTCTACATGAACTACAGAACGAACTGGCACCACACCTAAGTACCATGTTCAATCATAGCCTCACCTCAGACTTTGTGCCTGCTGAATGGCACACAGCAACGGTTATCCCACTCCAGAAGGGGGGAGCCACCATGGACCCTGGGAACTACCACCCCATTAGCCTGACGAGCCTGATCTGCAAGGCCATGGAACGTATCATCATGGAACTTATAAACAAAGACATTGGTAATATCCAAACTCTGGACCCCACCCAGTTCAGGTTTGAAAAGGCAGATCATGTCTCCTAAACCTGACAGACTTCTTTGAAGCAGTCACCAAAGCTGTAGACATGGGTAAGGTGGTTCACACAGCCTATCTAGATCTTGTCAAGGCTTTCGACACCATCCCCCACTCTGGAATTATAAATAAACTCACTAAACTAGGTATAAATCCCTATGTCACAAGATGGGTTGCCAACTGGCTCATTGACAGAACCCACACTGTGAAAGTAGCAGACTCCAAATCCGACTTCAGACCAGTGACAAGTGGAGTACCACAGGGTTCAGTCCTGGGTCCTCTCCTGTTTGGTATCTACTTCTCTGAAGTACAGGCTAACACAGAAGGTCTTTGGCTAACAAAGTCTGCAGATGACTGCAAACTAGGAGCCATAATCGAAACTCCTAACTATGTGGACATCCTACAAAAGGGCCTCACTGAGACAGATGCCTGGTGTCAAAGCCATGGCCTCAAGCTCAATGCCAAAAAGTGCACTGTCATCCCCTTTGGTAAAAACTCTGTACCCATGAACTACAACATAGGCGGTAGTATACTTAACACCGAAAGTGTGATAAGAGACCTTGGGACACAGGTGGACAGTAGTCTCTCCTTTGATAATCACATTGCCACAGCAGTCAGGAAATCCTTCTACGTGGCACACCTCATCACAAAAGGTTTCTCATCCAGAAAAAAAGAGGTCATTGTTCCCCTCTACTCATCACTCATTAGACCCATTATAGAGTACAATGCCCCTTTTGGTATGTACCTCACAAGACATCTACAACAACTGGAAAGGCCACAGAAATACCTCACAAAGAGGATTACCGGCCTCAAACAGATGCCCTATGCAGACCATCTCAAAAAACTCCAGCTTTACTCCGTCGCATACTGCCTACTCAGAGGTGATCTCTGCCTAACATACAAAGCTATGTCAAACCCAGAGCTGTTGGACATGCTCCACTTAAAGAAATCCCAATCCCTCCGAGCTACATGCTCTAGGTACCTAAACCTTGTCGCCGCAATAAACAGAACATGTCAGAGGGATAGATTCCTGTCCCAGAGACTTCCCATACTCTGGAACAAACTACCTATCTATATCAAACAAAGCTCCTCATTAGCACTCTTCAAGAAAAATCTTGATGATTGGATGGGAAATAGGAAATTCACCCTGGGGATCACCTCTCTGGCTCTGCTCGACAGAGGCATAGGAAAATAATTTTCTTGGGTGGCAAAAGCCAGGGTATCTTTTTGGCTGGGCTTGTATAGGCCACAGGGCCGATAGCTTAGTACCTAGCTATGAACCTATAATGCTGCCACCTACTGGTATAGCTTGGAACAAAGCCTACACTGCGGGGGGGGGGGGGGTCGAGCCAGTTATCCCTGCAAGTGTGCACTACATTTACAGCATAAACGCTTAAGGATATATCCACATTAGCTATGTGGAATGTCTGTTGCCTATATTAGTAAAAATAATCAATTCTTTCTGTTGGTACGTACATTTACTTTTGAAATATTTATTCTCAAATGTTTAGGTTGATGCTTGCCTAAAGCAGCTTCAGGTTGCAATTGAGGGGACTTCCTGAGGGTGAAGCTAACTGTGGAAACTGTTCTGTAAGGGAAGAGACAATATAAGACATATTAGATAAAAAGGTTTCCTATTATGCTCGATAGCTTTATATAACTTCTTCAAAATTGTCTTGATCTTGTCTAACACTATGCTTAATCTGTTTGTCCAGCTTTTTTATTTCAGTTTTCAAAGTTGTAGTTCGACCTCTCTTCCATTTCTTATATTTTTTGTCTCTCACCTTAATCAGGTATCTTGTTCTTATGGAAATATACCCCCCTGATGTTGCGTACTTAGATCCTGATGTTAAACATGTTTTTGATTTTTGCATTCAAATAATTTCTCTTTCAAAACTTTCCACATTCCACCTGCAGGTTTTCCACTGAACACCTCACTCCAGTTAGTTTTATATAGTAACTGTTTTGCTTTCCTGTAATCTGTAATTAACCTTCTGTGCATTGGCTTAGATTTCAGTTTGGCAGAATTATCTAGCAACAAATTAACCTTTATGACCCCCATGATCACTGCACATCAATGGTGGTAAAACTTGACTTGAAGTTACAGTAATTTCTTTGGGAACACAAACAATATGTAGTATATTCCGTCCCCTGGTATTTTTTTATAGTCGGAAGCATTTGTTGTTCCTGAATATACTCTGTGAATAATTTCTTTACTAACGTTGCTGAATCAATATTATTCCAGTCTGTTTCTGGTAAATTTAAGTCCCCAGCTAATATTATTCTTCTCTCCTGTATTTCATGTAAGAAATGTATGAATTCCTCTAGGTCATCTGCACTGGACTTTGGTGGTCTGTACACTCCAACAATTACTATATGTTCCAGGGTTGTCTTTATTGTCACAGTTACACAGTCTATAGTATTGGTGTTATCATTGAACATGTAATAACACAAGTCTCATAGCTATCTTTAATCCCTATCATAACACCTCCACATGATTTTTTTTTGTTAGAATGTCTGTTACAGTAAAAACATTTATACCCCAATATAACTGGTTTCCAGTAATTGTTCTTTAACCATGTTTCACAAACTATAACATCAATCTTGTGGGAACATAGCAAATTTTCTAATAAAAAAACTTTATTATTAATGCTCCTAGCATTAACAACCGTCAGAGATGCATCAAATGTTACTATCTGTGAACTGTTACATTTTTGACCTGGCAAAAATCCTGGCTAGTGTTTCTCAAATACTGCAAAATATCTGCTGCAAAAATTGTCTTCCCTGATCTATACAAATGCACACCATCCTGTCTGAACACGTGTGCCCAAAAGAAGGCTTGGATGCTCTACACATTTCCATTTTTTAAAACAGGACATTTTTTCCATGTAGGTGTTTATCCAAAAAATCTTTTCATTCACAGTGACCTGACTATCCTTTCTATAAGTGATTTGTTAAAAATATGTCCTAATGCCAGTACAAGCTATACTACCTAGGAGGGCTGTCAGTTCCCGACTAACAGAGAATCTTTGTTGGTGACATAATTTGTACCAAAATGAATAACAACAGATCCATACTTCCTTACATTAAGGCATTCCAAGGCTTGTTTCACATCTTCTATTTTTGCTCCTTGCAAGCATAACACTACTCAATGTTCGTTATCATCTCTGCAAATGTAAGTATCAGTTCCTCTAATAACTGAATCTCCAATTACAAGAATATCTTTGCTGACCATCTCTGAAGAATCTTCTGCTTCTAATACAGTCATTTCTGCTCTATCAATTGTTACGAAGGATTGATCATCACTTTAATCTTATTAATTCCACTGTTTTCATTGCGTATCAAATTCTCATCCAGCTGGCATTGTAAATCCACAGCTTGAGCTATGTAGTCAATATCTGTCTTTCTCTTCTTTTTTCTTACAGTAATGTTCTTCAATCCTTCCATGTTCAGTTTTGATTTCTTCCTTTTCACATGCCCCTTGCCTCTTTTTTCTACCTTTTCCATTGGAAAGGTGATGCCTTTTTCTGTAGACTGATATATTCTCCTTTATTGTCAAACTTAGGAAAGAAAACTGGTAAACTGATCACTTGATTGATATTTGTTTCAGAGGCAACTTTTGGTAGAAAGGGGGATCAGTATATAAGGTAACTCTGTCTTTGTGCAAAATCAAATATTGTGTTTTCGAAGAGAGTGCTTGGAGTTCAGATATTCATCTTGCTGAAGTTACAGCCACCAGAAAGACAATTTTCCAAGACAGAAACTTAAGGTCTACTTTAGCTGAAGTTTCAAAAGGTGGAAGCACCGAAGTCTGCAATACCAAAGTTGGATCCCTAATTGGAGGTCTCAGTAAAAAGGTACCTTACATAACCTAGATGAAGCCAGAGGAGAAGCATTATCTCCTAAGTGATAATTGGAGATGGCTCTAACTGAACTTTAATGGTGGAAAAGCTTGCATTACCTAGAAAGATGGAGACAAGGAAATCTAAACTAGCCAGGAATGGAGCAGTGAAAGGATCCAGCTCTCTCTGCTGAGCCTAAAAAGAAAACCTCTTTCATTTGTTCTTATAAATTTTAACAAAAGAAGGTTTGTGGGATGAGACAAGAATTCTGCAAACTGGGAAAGAAAGCCTGTAATATCTAGCCATTATTGGAATTGGAGACACCATGAGGTCAACTTAAGGCTTGCAATATCTGGATGAGTCATCCCTGATGGGTGTGACAGGAGGTCTGGACTGGGATCCAGCATCCAAGGAAGACACACTAGGTGAGAACATAGGAAGGGAAACCACACTTGCTTAGGCCAGTAGGGAGCAATGAGGATTACTTTGCTCTTCAACCGGAGCGCATTCTGAAGAAACTTGAATATTAGAGGCAGAGGGGGTAAGCATAAAGGAGACTGGAGGGCCACACATGGACTACAGCATCTTTCAGTGAATGTCCCTGAGAGGAAAATAGGGCAAAGAACCTGCTGCATTTTTTGTTGAGGGGAGATGTGAATAGATCACAGCACAGTTGACCCCATTTGTGGAAGACCGTATTTGCTACTTATTGATTGCGAGACCACTTGTGAGGCATCAGGATGGTCCTGCTGAGCTTGTCTACTAAGATGTTGGATTTCCCCAGTATGTGTGTCGCTACAAGAAAGTGATTGAAGGAGATCACCCACTGCCATACTGTCATTGCTTCTTGGGTTAGGATCTGGCTCCCCCTGTTTGTTGATGTGCCAGACTACTGACATGTTGCCTGTTTGTATAGCAGTAGTTCCTAGTGGAAGAAATCTCTGAAGGGCATGCAACACTAGAAGCACAGATCTCATCTTCAGGATATTTATATGCATATTGGGCTCTTCTGGGGACCACATGCCTTGTACGGTCTGTCACAATAATGCCCCCCACCCCCACCCCAACTGGCAGGTGTCCATGGTCAACATGGCATTTGGTGGAGGAAGAATAAATGAATGCCCCTGACAAATTTCTTTGGAGTATATCCACCACAGAATGGATTTTCTGCAAACCTGAGATAATTTTATCAGATTTCGTAAGGGATGTCAATGAAAGGATCATTGCACTGCTAGAATCCATTGAAAAATTCTCATATGAAGATGAGCAGTGGGTATTAAACTTATTGCAGCAGCCATCAACCATAGGGCTTTAGTTTCATTCTTGATGGGGGAGAAGGGTGAGAGAGAGAACCTGTCTGACATGTGATTTCAAAGTAAGAACTCTGGTTTGAGGCAAAAGAACTAGACAATTGACTGTATCCAGATGAGCCCCTATAGACTTCAAGAATTGAACTGGCTGAAGTTGTGACTTGGCCAGATTGATCAAAATTCCCACAGAATGGGATAATTGGAGAAAATTATCCCTGTTTTTTTCCAGAAGATGCCTGGTCAGTGTGGTAAGGAGCTAGTCATCTAAGTAACACTCTGAATCTGAGCAGTCTTAGATGATCTGCTACCACTACCATGCATTTAGTGAACACACTGGGGTTGTGGTGAAACCAAGGGGCAGGGCTCTGAAATGAAAATGTCTGTCTCCCAGCTGGATGTGTAGGTATCTTCAAGAGCGAATGTTCATTTTGATGTGATAGCACACATCTTGAAGATCGCTACAGCACATCCAGTTGCAAGACAGGCAGAATTGTGACAATCTGGAATTTGGAATTCTTTACAAACTGGTTCAGATAATGAGATTGAAAATGAGTCTCAGATCCCCTGTTTTCTTTGGCACTAAAAAGAACCATGAGTAAATTCCATATCCTCTTTCGTCTGAGGGGACCTCTTGTCTAGCAGCTTTTGAATGTTTAGAGTTGTTAACTCCCTCTGATTGGTTGGAACATCGGGGAGACATTCCTTTCTTTTGGGAAACTTGTAAAAAGGGAAGGAAATATGCTCTGGATATGATCTTTGCACTCATGAATCTTCTGTGATGGCTATCCAGGCTTTTAGATGCAAGGACAAGTGCCCCTCAACTGTCTCTAGAGAGGGACAATCGGGCAACCTTTCAGAAGTGCTGAAAGGATCTGTCCGAGAAAGAGACTCAAGAGCCTTGATTATGCGGTTCCCCTCTGCTGCATGGGCGGCATCTTCTGTTGTAGCTGTTTCCCTCTCTGCTCTGGGGGAAAATCTCAGCGTGACTCTTGGAAAGGTCCTTGAGATTTCCAGAACCACATCTTTTTATCATTGCGTTGATTCATAGAAAAAGGTCTTTGCAGGGTAGAAAAGCATATTGCCACAGTAGACAAGGTCTTTCCATCTTGTTCACTGCAGGAAAGTGTCTCTTTAATGGTTGGCACAAACAAAGAAGATCAATAAAAAGAAGTGTTGATGAAAGATGCCTTGAAGGGCTACACAAAATCACACAACTGCATCCAGGCATATCTCTTAATGGCTATGCCTGGACCAGCCACCTATAAGGAACCTTCAACTGCATACGAAATTAATATCATGGACGCATTTGTATTAGATTGCGGGGTGGCCAGTTGTGAGGAAAAGGAATTTTGTTTCTCTGCAGACATAGAACCAGGGGTAGAGTTAGAGAGTTCCTTAACTAAGTCCTTCTGTAACATACCTGAATGTGCCAGGTAATTCAGTGACTGTAAGGCAAAGGTTGCTGAAGCATACACTGGCTTCCCAAACCTCTCCAATGCCTCACACTCCCTATTAGGGGGATGGACAGTAGAGCTCTGTTTGGCCAGCTCCTTTTTGGTGGCTGCCGCAACAACCATGACATCTACAGGGACTCCCTTGGTCCAATGTTGTCTTTCAGAGGGTCACTCAAAATTTTGTCCTGGCATTTGGGGATCAGTTCCACTGAGTCTAGTTCCTTCCATGCCCTGTGGTAGACTATGTATACAAGCTCATCTGCAGTGGAGGTAACCCAAGATGTAGATGGTCCAGTTCCTAAAGCTTTCAAGAACAGCAATTCCTCCTGGGAAGGGGTTTGGGAAGACCAACCACCTTTCTGGCGAAGGATCTCTAAGATGTCTCCAAATGAGGCATCTTCAGGTGCAGATCTAGGGGACACTTCCCCTTCATCAAAATCAGTGTCTTTTCTGGGGGATTCCTGTGGGGAATCCAAGAGCCTCCTCTTGAACATTTTCTTCCGAGGAACCTCTTCAGTGGGGTGTTCTGGAGAGGTGTCAAAAAAAGCAAGGAGTTCCCTGGGAGAACTGCTTGGAAGCTCATATAAGCTGGCTGTCCCTGAGGTGCATGATGAGTAGACTCAGACACAGGTTCCAACGAGAAAACAGGAATTGGATCTGAAGGTGCAAGAGTAGAAACTGCTCTGGGGTCAGAGAAAACCCTCTCCACCACCTCGAAGGTGCAAGGACCAGAAGAAGGTGAGGACAATCTGACTGGAGCTGAGAATCTTGGCACAGACGATCCAAGGTCCTCCCCAACCCTCCACTCTGAGGGACGAGCCAGAGCCGAGCTGTCCAACATCAAAGCTCCGAGGGGAAGTGATGGCTCTGAAAACTTCAGAGTCAAAGTCAACCCCTTGGATCCATTGCCAACATTTCAGCTTCGAGAACCATCGTGTTCCGGGGGGGGGGGGGGGTAGGAGCAAATCAGATCAGGGAAGTCATCAGAGTGGAAGATAGAAGTATCTTTGGATCCGACAGTTCGACTCCCAGAGACCTAGAATCTGAGATCTCTGAAACGATAGGTCAGATTGGAGAATGAGCAGCAACAGGCTGGAAAGAAGGTCTAAGGCTCATGGATGCAATGGGAGATGGAGTCTGCAAGACCCCCATCTGGATCTGTGTTCTGATGAATTTTCCCATCATCCCATCCACCTCTGCCTCAGAAATATTTCGGGAGGACCTAACGGAGGAAGAAGTGGAATGCGGTCTGGCAGAATTTTTAAGGGTCTCCTGAAGGAAGGGAAACCTCAATCTCAGGGATACCAGCTCCGGGGAAAACCATGGGCTACTGAGCTGAGGAGATTCGGTAACTGTAGGTGTCAGATTCAAAGACTTCGGATCTGAATTCTTAGAAATTTTTTTGGGTGGCTCCAAAGGAAGCACTGACTTCAGAGACTGAACCAGGGAATGTTTGTGGTGCTCCTTGGACTCCTTTGATTTAAAACAGGGGCTTTGAGCCACTGATGTACAAGTACCAGATGCAGGTTCAGAAGCTGGAAGAGGCCTTTGAGAACAAGTTTGCTCCTAATATCACTAATGGCCTGGAATTTAAAAATGCACAGACTGAGCAAGAGGTGTCCAAATGTGCTGGGTCAAGACAACAGACATACTCCCTGTGGACATCAGATTTGGGGATCCTATGCCTACAAGAAGTGCACTTTTTGAAACCAGTAGGCTTTCAGTCATACTGACAAACAGCACGAGTGAGAAAACTATCTACCAGGAAGATAACTTAGGTTTTTTTAAATTTAAACAGCCAGAAAGAAATATACCAACAATGGTATACACATGGTAAACACTTTTATTAAGGTTTGTGAACAGGATATTTTGAATTATCTAGTTAATGGGCACATTAGAAAAGTTTACAATTTAACAGATACACAGAGACAGACACTTAAGGATTTACAATGTAACACTGAGATTATTATCAAAGATGCTGATAAGGGAGGAGCAGTTGTTGTTTTGGACAAAAGTTTTTATCAAGATAAATTGACAGAGCTATTGTCTGATACTTCTACCTATGTTCAGATTTCTCCTATCACTTTGAATAAAATAATTTCTGATGTTAGAAAAGGTTTAAACAACTTCAGGCTGAAGGCTTAATGGATAAGGAGTTTGATTTTTTATGGGTAGAACATCCGGTTACACCAATTTTTAAAGCCCTCCCAAAATTACACAAAAATCCACAGAACCCTCCCATGAGACCCATTGTCTCTGGGAGGGGATGGATATCCGAGAACATCTCTATATGGCTGGAATGTCTGTTAAGACCCTTAATAGTGGGGTTTACAGAGGTGCTGAGAGATGCTGGGCACTTTTTAACTACTTTGAGAGAAGTGGTAGAGGCCAAAGGTGTCATGCAGTACATCATGGTAACACTTGATGTACAAAGTCTCTTCACTGTGATCAGTAACGATTATGGCATAGATGCAATAATGTGCCTATTATTGGAAATTAATATGTTGGAGGGAGATAAATTAAAGTTAGTGAAAAAACTATTGAGCATGGTCCTGGAACACAATGTCTTTTTATGTGGATGTAATCATTATAGACAGACACAGGGGGCAGCCATGGGCACCCCCTGTGCGAACACCTATGCCAAATTGGTTTTAGTTTTTTGGGTGTGGCAGTTTGTGTTTGGACATTTAAACAAATGGAGGGATAAGGTACATCTGTACAAGAGATTTGTGGATGACATCTTTTTGCTATGGGGGGGGGGGGCTGAATTGGTTAGCTTTGTTAGCTACTTAGAATCTCCACCGCCTTCCTTAAATTTTCGATGAAATTTTCCAAAACTGAGATTGATTTTTTTTAGATATCAGATTGATACAGGATGAAAAAGGTTTTAAGACAACTCTTCAGAAAAGACTGTTGGAAATATAGCTTGCTGGCAAGGGATAGTATGCACCCCCAATATACCTTTAATAATATTGTAAAAGGACAGTTAAGTAGGGTATCTAGATTATGTACAGAGGATGAGGACTTTGAAATAAAAACAGCACAACTACAAGATAATTTTGTAGAAAGAGGCTATGACAGACAGAAGGTGAGGCAAACTTTTGTATGGCAAAAAAATATTTAGACAAGACAAAATGAGCCCCTAGTTAAAATCTAATTGGGATGATGACTTGACAACTAAAAACTGGAGACAGCAAAACAAAGGTCTAAGACTTATGTTTACCTATAGTAGTAATATACATGGGGTTTGTGATATAATAAGAAATAACTGGAAAATATTAGTCTCAGATGAAAAGATGAATGATAATAGTGGGTACAGCACCTTCATTTGGGTTTAGGAGAAATAAGAACTTGAATTAGTTGTTAAGTCATGAAGGAAGGGAATCTCACAGACACATAGCTACAATGAAGGGTACAAGACCTTGTGGCTCTTGCAAGGCATGTAGTTGCATCAATTCAAATACTGAGTTTATACATCCCAATACTGGCAAAAGCTATCATTTTGATGTGCAAGCCAATTGTAGATCTATGAATGTGATATATTTAGCGATATGCAAGCTCTGTACTTGCTACTATGTAGGGAAAACTAATTGTATGCTAAAAATGAGAATTCTGAATCATTTATCAGCCATAAGGCTGAGGAATGAGCACAATGCTCTCTACAGGCACATCTTAGCTTGTCAATGTCATCACTTTAAATGTATGGTTATTAGGCATATATTTAAAGGGAACAGTGGAGAAGACACAGTGAATAAAACAGAGTGTGAGGAAAGTAGGTGGATTATAGAACTGACTGCACACAGATATCCCGGCCTCAATGAGGTCATCCCAGTAAAGCCAGCCTTAAAGAAAAGGCAGATTCAATATTGAATAGTGATTGGTAGTTAAGAGATTTAAATATGCTTCTTTGTTTAGAAAGAATTGTGTGAAGAAGGGTAATAACGCAAAAGCACTTACTACTATTGGATTTTATTGACTTTCATCTGAACGTTTCAAGTTCTTGTTCTGTTTTTATAATGAATAAACAACTCGCCATATTTGTTGGACACTGCTGCTTTTTTTCGATTTGTGTTTTCGTGGGCAGTTTTACCTTTGGTGAGGTTTCCTGTTTTTGGTTTTAGTTTTGACTGTTTGTGCATCTGGTTACCTCACAAAATATGGAGCGAATGGATAAGGAGAAATACACAGTACAATGTTCAACTTTGTACAACAATAATAGACTTGATAGAAGAAACTTGGTAACTAAGACCAATCCTCTTTTACATTTAAAACTTACGTTTTGATGTTAATGATCTTGTCTCAAACTCGACAGTAACTGAGTTGAGTCATAGGTTTGAAGAGACAGTTACAGTTTTCGTTAATAAACTGAAAAGGTTGCAATGGCAATGCAACCATTTGGAAGCCTGTCTGCAGTTTGGGGTGGTTCTGCGAGGCATGAGGGTGTTTTGCATGCCATTAGAAGGTGAACACTACCCTGATCTGCTTGCAAAATGGCAGAGGATCAACATAGAGACAGGCTTCTCGTACATGTGTTTGCTACTAGATTTTTTTGCGCCTGAGGAGCAAACGCTGAGTCGAGAAGTAGAAGTTCTGCAGCAGTGATTAGAATCGCAGTTTAAGGAGGAGAAGTATGTGAAACAGATGGATGAATTGTACTGTACTTTCTCTACTGCTGATCAGAGGCTGCAACAGCAGAAAGTCAGGAAACTACATATAGACTACAATGACTTTACAAATGGTCAAATATTTGTTTGGCCCAGGGAGCAAGTATCCCATAGTACAAGGGAACTTCCGAAATCTGCCACAGAATCTAAGGGAAGAGGCTTGCCGTATCAGCAGACCAGACGAGGGAGTGTCAGTACCAGCATGAATTTAACCAATGGGGAGGGACATATAGTACCATCTTCGAATAGCAGCACCTCTGGCTTATCCATACAACAAGATCCTGTTTTGGAAGATACAAGGGATCCAACAAAGATGAACACTAAACACAGTAATGGGGACAATACAGAAATTGCGACATTCAGTAGGAGTATACAAGGGGAAACTCTTGATTCTCCAGATGATATCCACGGGTCATCATTGGAATCGACAACGGAACTACATTTAAGGCAGGGAGCACGGCCCAAGGCCATACATGCTACTGAAGGTAATGGCCGTTTTTTCGACAGTTTACCTGCTCCAGTCAAGAAGAAAGGTGATTGGGCGCATCAACAGCATGAATTCAGGGAACACAAAAAGAGAAGTACATCACAATGCTTGCTGTTTGACACAGGACTTTATCGTGGTGGATTTTTGCTGTGGTGGAATACCAGAGGTTTTTTTCTTTGTTTACATCACAATGACTGGTGACAATATTGTTTTAATCTGTCTAAATATGATTTATCAACTGAGTTGTTCATACTGAATAAGGGGCTAACATTTGTTCCAACTATTGAAAGTAGTTTTAATGAGATAATTTTGGATCTTGTGTTATTCGGCAGGAACCTAAATATATGTTTGGGAATAGTGATAATCAGTCCACCCAAGCTCCATTAAGACAGCCCAGTACTTTTCTCCCCATTTTCAATCACATGGTAAACACTTTTATTAAGGTTTGTGAACATGATATTTTGAATTATCTAGCTAATGGGCGCACTAGAAAACTTTACAATTTAACAGATACACAGAGACAGGCGCTTAAGGATTTACAATGTAACACTGAGATTATTATCAAAGGTGCTGATAAGGGAGGAGCAGTCATTGTTTTGGACAAAAGCTTTTTACGGTTACCACCCATCCCGTTGTCAGCGGGACACTCACGGTTGAGCCTTTTCATCCCGTTGCCCGCATTGTCAGGCAGTGGGACTTTAAAAGTCCCGTTTTTCTGTGTAGCTGAATTGCCATGGAAAAGCCGAAAATACGTCTGGTTATTCCACGGCAATGTGGCTACATCACCAACCTGGACCTGCAGTTAGAGGTATTCCCTGTTAGGTCTGGGTGGTGTAATTCAAGCAGCAACTGGCTGCAAGGATGAAGGGGGCATGGATTTGCGTTGGAAAAGCCCTACAAAGGTCGCAGCTGTAGAGCAGTTTTGTATTAGTGCTGTACAGCTGCTAATAACTTTGTTTCAGAATCGGAAAGGATTGAGAGAAGCCAGCCAGCAAGGAAGACAGCCAGCCAAGAAGCCAGCAAGGTAGCCTGCCAGCCATAAAGCCAGCAAGGGTGCCTGCTAGCCAGCCAAGAAGCCAGTAAGGGAGCCTGCTAGCCAGCCAGCCAAGAAACTAGCAAGGGATCCTGCTAGCCAGCCAGCCAAAAAGCCAGCAAGGGAGCCTGCTAGCCAGCCAGCCAAGAAGCCAGCAATGGAGCCTGCTAGCCAGCCAGCAAGGAAGCTTGCTAGCCAGCCCAGCCACTCAGCAGACAGAGAGCCCATCATCCAGCTAGCCATTCCAGTAGGAAGGAAGCCAGTTAGTCCAGCAAAGACTGTGATAGTGGTAAGTACATAATATTTTGTGGCTTTAGTTATTTAAAATGGGAATATCGTGCTTTAAGTTTTTAATGTTTAGAGGTTAATGGGGGCTGTAGTATGGAGTATTTTAATCTGTGCAGTGGTAATTCTGAGATTTCCAATTAGTAGTTTTAAATGGGAATATTGTGCTTTATTTAAGTTTTTAATGTTTAAGGGTAGATGGGGGTGCAGTACGCAGTATTTAAATCTGTGCAGTGGTTATTTTGAGATTTTCGAGTAGTACATTTTAAAGATATAACACCTGTGTGTGTATGTATATGTAATTGTGATTGTTGTTGGGGGTATGATTTGGAAGTGTTACTTTTTAAAGTCTGAACCGTGTGTACAGAAGTTTTGTTTATTTCTGGTGGGGGGCAGTCTTAAATATAAATGTAGTGTGATGTATTTCTATTGTCGTAGCTTTTTCAGGGTACTTTCTGTTTGCAGATAGAAAATGTTCGAGCATAGTTTGCCCTTTTTTGTGTGGAAATGTGTGCAATTAATGCTGTTTTCAGGAAGTTAGGATATACTGTTTGGGTAATTTTTCCTGTTCTTGCAAGTAAATGTGCATGTGGTACAGGTCTATCTTTTGAGGGGGAATGTTAATAGTTAACGTAGTGCATTTATTATTCTAGTAGGTACATGTTGCCAACTTGCTGAAGCTGTTTCAAGATTGTTTTCCTTTATAGTTGTACATGTGTGCATTTTATTTTTTATGCTGCCTTTAGTAAGGTTAAAATGTCCTGATTTGCTTGTAATGTGTGAATATGGGGTGCTGATTTTGCTTTGGCCTGTTTATTGCATCACTGTGCTGGGTAAATTACTATTAATTGTTATGTTTTGAGGTAAAAGGGGTCCATGGAGTCTGCCGTACATTGTAGTTTATTTTAGCTGCTCTTGCAAGAAGTATTTTTAAAAGTTTAATGTTTACAGATTTATTTCCTTTTTTTTTGTTTGTAATTGCATGCTCAGAAGTTAATGCAGTAGCAAGTTTGTATTTTTTGTTTTTAGTAATGTCTTTAACAAATTTACAATGTACTACTTTCATTACAATCTGACAGTGCTGCTGTTGGGCATGTTCGTTAGTAGATCATTGCGCTGTGTAAATTAGTGCTATACATTTATTTCTTTTAACTGCTGTGGTCAAAAGCTAAATCAGGTCTATGGTATCTGCTGTGCATTCTCATTTTAGTGTTTTTTGGTACAGTGAAAATGTGTAACTTTATTTTCTGGAGGGGTGGGGTGGGGGTTATGTTCAGCAGTAAAAATAATGCATTTCGTTTTCTGTGAGTTGTGTTAATGTAAAAGTTTTCAATGGCCAAAATGCCCCCTACATTACCTCATTTTACTATTACCTTTTTCACATGGCTTTTAATGTTAATTCTTTTCTGCACCATTTGCCAGTTCTTTCATATGCCAATGTTTTTCAAGCCAGTTCCTTCACATGCCAATGTTTTTTCAAGACAGTTCTTTTGTATGCCAATGTTTTTCAAGCCAGTTCTTTCGTATGCCAATGTTTCAAGCCAGTTCTTTCGTATGCCAATGTTTCAAGTCAGTTCTTTCATATGCCAATGTTTTTCATGCCAGTTCTTTCGTATGCCAATGTTTTTCAAGCCAGTTCTATCATATGCCAATGTTTCAAGCCAGTTCTTTCATATGCCAATGTTTTTCAAGCCAGTTATTTCGTATGCCAGTGTTCTTCAAGCCAGTTCTTTCATATGCCAATGTTTTTCAAGCCAGTTCTTTCATATACCAATGTTTTTCAAGCCAGTGTCTTTATTTATCCATCTAAAACCCCTTTTTCCCCATTTTTGCACATGGAGTCATTGGGACGTTTAACAGTGGCAATCATCTAGAGCCAAGGCCAGTTCGTTCTCAGGTCTTTACTGAATCTATATCAAAGAATGTTAAGCTGCTTCATGTTTCATATGCCAATGTTTTTATGATATCAGGTGCCAGTCTTTTTCAAACCAATGATTTCACGTGCCAGTGTTTCTAGCCAGTTATTTCGTGTGCCACTGTTTCTAGCTAGTTCATTCGTGCACCAGTATGTTACTGCACCCTACTAACACAGTTTTGCTAAATATGTTGCATATAAGGTAAGTACAGATTCAAGAATGAAGAGAGCAGCAGCTTCATCACAGTCAACCAGCAACAAGAGAATGTTCAAGTGGCAGGATGTTTGGAAAACGGAATTCGACTGTATCGAGAGATGCAGTGATGTCCAAGCATTCTGCAGGTACTGCAAGAGAGAATTTTTAGTGACCCACGGTGGAAGAAATGATGTTGCACGACATAAGGCAACTGAACAACATAAGACTGCTATTCTTCAAGCTAAATCCAGTCACCTGATGACAAAGTGGGCAAGGAACACAAACATTGAGGGACCAGAACTTAGGATCATTGCAGCAGAAGCCTCTGAGGTGTTCCATGCTGTTAAGCACAATATTTCCTATAACAGCTTGGACTGTGCCGTAAAGTTGGCTAGCCAGTTGTACAGCGACTCAGACATTGCAAAGAAACTATCTTGTGGAAGAACCAAGGCTGAAGCTATAGTTGAAAATGTTTTGGGACCGCACTCATTGGAATGCTTCCTGCATGACCTTCAAAAACCAGGCAATTCATTTGCAATTTCATCAGATGCTTCCAACAAGGGGAATATAAAATTATTTCCACTTGTGAGGTATTTTTCTAAAGAAGAAGGGGTGGTGAATGGCCCTTTTGGACTTCTATGAAGACCCTGATGAATCTGCACAGGACATATCGCAGCAAACTGCAAACATTATGGAACGGCACTCCTTGCCCTGGAACAGCATTTCAGCATATGGGGCTGATAATGCCAGTGTGAACTATGGGAAGAAATCTGGTGTGTATACCAGATTAAAAGAAAAGTGCCCATCACTCCAGAAGGCTAACTGTGTTGCCCACATCATTCACAATGCAACCAAAAAAGCTGCAGCACAACTACCGTACGATGTGGAAGTATTTATAATAAAACTTTTCTCAGGTTCTGCCACAAGGACCAGAGACTTGAAAGACTTCTTTGAGTTTTGTGGCATGGAATTTGAGAGTCTGTTATGACGTGCCAACAAGGTGGCTGTCACTACTGCCTGCCATTGAAAGAGTAGTGAAAAATCTCCCAGTGTTCCAGTTTTATTTCCTCTCCCAGGGAGAAGAGGACCTCCCCCCCCGGCAGATATGGCAGTACTTTTCAGCTAATGAGCATGGCGAGAATGAATTGCCTACGCTGCCACAGTACTATTTGCACTTTCTCTGTGCTGTTCTTGTTGATTTTAATGAACATATAAGTACATTAGAAAAATCAGGACTTACTGCCATGGAAACTGTTTGTGTAATGGTCTCTCTGAAGCAAAAACTGCAGGCAAGAGCTGAAGGTGCTTTCTTTGGAGGAAAACATAGGGCACTTATGAGCACATTAGACAGCACTTCTGCTAACAAACGGAAAAGACACTTCATTCTGTTCTTGGAGACAGCAGTGAAGTACTTGGAACAGTGGTCTGATTATATTGAAAACAACTACTTGTTTACACTGTCTAAGTTATGTCTAACTGAGCCCTTTGCTTTCAATGACATACTCAATGTGACCACTGCCCTGAGTCTGCAGGATGTAGATGAAGACCATCTTTTTAGGGACTACTTGGCAATTAGGCCCTTTCTCGAACAGTTATGTAAGACAAGCTTGACCCCAGGAAAAAAGTAGCTGAAGCTTTTCAGAGAAGGGCCTGAGCTGACTGCACTATATCCGGTAATTGCCAGGGTATTATCTATACTGACATCAAATGCATTTGCAGAAAGAGTTTTTTCTTTGGTGAAAGGTAAATGGACAGATGTGCGAAACCGATGTAGTGTAGACCTGTTAAAAGCTGAACTAATGATGACTATAAATATACTGGATGAAATGTAGTGACTTTCATTCAAATATTGCTTCAAACCGGGCCCTTCTTCAGCCCATAAAATCTAATTCAAAATACATTTAAAAAAAAAAGTGATTTATTGTACTAGTGTGCAGTATGTAGTACTAGGGTGCAGTATGTAGTTTTGTGGTGTTCTTTGCTTTAGCTTTAATTTGCTAGTGTGCAATATGTAGGTTTGTGTTTTTCTTTGCTTTAGCTTTAATTTACAATAAAAACTGCCTTAATTTTACAAATGGCTTGTGAGTGGTATGTAGATTTTTTAGTTCTTTCAGGAATAGTCATGGTTGGTTTATGAATTTTTTTACTTTTCAAAATAAACACGTCTGTTTAATGAGTAGCGTGTTTTTTATTCCTTTAAAGTTTGCTTACTGTTACAACTGAGTAATGTGTTTTTGCAGTAATGCTTCACTTCATTTAAATGGTTTGAGTTTTCAGTATGCTGTAATGTCACAATGTTGTACCCATAACTGTAATACTGCATCTCTAACACCTCTGGTGATGTCGTGGTGGGGATGTGGCCATTGTCATATTGGTCACACCCCTTTCTTACTGGCCACACCCTCATGTCTCACTTTGGCCTTGTTAAAAGGTGGCAACCCTAAAGCTTTTATCAAGATAAATTGACAGAGCTATTGTCTGATACTTCTACCCATGTTCAGATTTCTCCTATCACTTTGAATAAAATAATTTCTGATGTTAGAAAAGGTTTAAAACAACTTCAGGCTGAAGGATTAATGGATAAGGAGTTGTTTGGTTTTTTATGGGTAGAACATCCGGTTACACCGATTTTTAAGGCCCTCCCAAAATTACAGAAAAATCCACAGAACCCTCCCATGAGACCCATTGTCTCTGGGAGGGGATGGATAATTGAGAACATCTCTATATGGCTGGAATGTCTGTTAAGACCCTTAATAGTGTGGTTTACAGATGTGCTGAGAAACACTGTGCACTTTTAACTACTTTGAGAGAAGTGGTAGAGGCCAAAGGTGTCATGCAGTACATCATGGTAACACGATGTACAAAGTCTCTTCACTGTGATCAGTAACAACTATGGCATAGATGCAATAATGTACCTATTATCGGAAATTAATATGTTGGAGGGAGATAAATTAATGTTAGTGAAAGAACTATTGAGCATGGTCCTGGAACACAGTGCCTTTTTATGTGGATGTAATCACTATAGACAGACACAGGGGGTAGCCATGGGCAACCCCTGTACGAACACCTATGCCAATTTGGTTTTAGTTTTTTTGGGAGAGGCAGTTTGTGGTTAGACACTTAAATAGAGGGATAAGGTACATCTGTACAAGCGATTTGTGCATGACATCTTTTTGCTATGGTGGGGGAGGAGGCTGAATTGATTAGTTTTGTTAGCTACTTAGAATCCTCCACAGCCTTCCTCAAATTTTCAATGAAATATTCCAAAACTGAGATTGATTTTTTTTTATATCAGATTGATACAGGATGAAAAAGGTTTTAAGACAACACTCTTCAGAAAAGACTGTTGGAAAATAGCTTGCTGGTAACAAATAGTATGCACCCCCAATATACCTTTAATAATATTGTAAAAGGACAGTTAAGTAGGGTATCTATATTATGTATTGAGGATGAGGACTTTGAAATAAAAACAGCACAACTACAAGATAATTTTGTAGAAAGAGGCTATGACAGACAGAAGGTGAGGCAAACTTTTGCAAAAAAGATTTAGACAAGACAAAATGAACCCCTGGTTAAAATCTAATAGAGATGATGACTTGACAACTAAAAACTGGGGACAGCAAAACAAAGGTCTAAGACTTATGTTTACCTATAGTAGCAATATACATGGGGTTTGTGATATAATAAGAAACAAGTTGGAAAATATTAGTATCAGATGAAAAGATGAATGTAATAGTGGGTACAACACCTTCATTTGGGTTTAGGAGAAATAAGAACTTGAAAGAGTTGTTAAGTCATGAAGGAAGAGAATCTCACAGACACATAGCTACAAGGAAGGGTACAAGACATTGTGGCTCTTGCAAGGCATGTAGTTACATCAATTTAAATACTGAGTTTATACATGCCAATACTGGCAAAAGCTATCATTTTGATATGCAAGCCAATTGTAGATTTATGAATGTGATATATATATATAGCGACATGCCAACTCTGTACTTGCTACTATGTAGGGAAAACTAATTGTATGCTAAAAACGAGAATTCTGAATCATTTATCAGCCATAAGGCTGAGGAATGAGCACAATGCTCTCTACAGGCACATCTTAGCTTGTCAAGGTCATCACTTTAAATTTATGGTTATTAGGCATATATTTAAAGGGAACACAGGGGTAGACACAGTGAATAAAACAGAGTGTGAGGAAAGTAGGTGGATTATAGAACTGGCAGCACACAGATATCCTGGCCTCAATGAGGTAATCCCAGTAAAGCCCGCCTTAAAGAAAAGGCAGATTCAATATTGAATAGTGATTGGTAGTTAAGAGATTTAAATATGCTCCTGTGTTTGGAAAGAATTGTCTGAAGAAGGGTAACAACCTGAAAGCGCTTACTACTATTGGATTTCATTGGATGTTATTGATTTTCATCTGAACGTTTCAAGTTCTTGTTCTGTTTTTATATCGAATAAACAATTCTCCATATTTGTTGGACCCTGCTGCTTTTTTTGGAAATGAGTACAAAGAGTATGAGAAAAATGTGAGATACAAGCTTTTCAGCAATGGGAAGAAAGACTTTTTATTTAAATTCTGCTTAAATATTTTAAGTTGGACTTATAGTGATTTGTATGGGTTTTAACCCAAAAAGTTTTCTGTTTGCATTTTTTAGTTTGTTCTGTGATCTTAATCTTGTAGCTTAATTTGCATTTGTGGGAAGATTGTGTATTACTACAAGATTATAACATTATTTATACATTATACTCTACTTCTATTTCCATAAGTACACTTACATGTAAAATGTACCTTTTTGTATATTGAACCCAGCCTGGGACCTCAGTCTTGTCTAGCTTTTTTCACAGTTGTGCCAGGACTGTGATCTACTGCCAGATTTGAGCCTCATTTAGTCATTTATTACAGTGTTACTGGTAAACTTCTGCATAGTCTGGTGTTTCAGGATTACAGTAGTAGCAATATTGTGAATTATGCCCCAGGATTTATGCTTCAGTACATTTTATAGCTGTATATACCTGCTTAAAGTTGCATTCCACTAGTCCGGTGTCTTATTCTGTGGTGGGATTTCAGTAGTGGCAATACTGTGAGTTCTACTTCAGGATGTGTGCTTCAGTAGATTTTATAGTTGTACATACCTGCTTAAAGTTGCATTCTAATGCCTTTCTGTTTACCTTTCTACTGTTTTCCCTCTGTTCTTTCAGTCTGCACCAGTCCCCAATGAGACAGTAAACTAAAAGTTTCTGAAATTCTAACCACAGGACTAGATCTCTAGTTTGATTTTTTTTCCCTCCGTCACACCCTTCTCTTGTTGTGGTTTTAAAAGGCCATGTCTCTGGTTTCTGTTCCTTATGGTAATCTAACTTCCAAAGTCCCTCTCTCCCCTATTTCATTGCTGTTGCCTGTTGTGTAACCTATATAAGTGTGTTCCCAACCATTGTTTTCATTACATCCATAATACTAAGTGCCCACCCATCAAACCAGTATTGCACTTGAGTAAACCTCCCTTACTACAAATTGTGTCCTGCTCATTTTTCCAGCGCTCCCATCTTCTTGGCACCCTTGCTAAACTCTGAGGGGATCTCTAGTTAATCCCACTGCATCCTGGGCAGGTAATCGGTTTATTTTATTGTTTTGCACTTTAGACAACTGTTTAGAGTGCTACTGCTTGATTCTTGCTTTATTTGTCAATTTTGCCTTTAAATCATTCTAAAGGTTCTAATATTTGAAATTGCCTTGTCAAGATAGTTTAAGTTTTTTTGATGTAGCATTACACTCTCAAGCAATCTTTCTTGGTATTTTTACATCAAGAGGTTACCAGTTCCCTGTACATACACAAATGCCCAGAAAGTACATTTTATATTTAAAACTATCCTTAGAACTGAAACCTGTAACTTAGTGTGACTAACACAAAGTCATTACATGCAGACAAGCTTAGAGCAGCTACTTTGGACATTAAACAGCACTGCTATCTAATCATAGCACAATATAACCTAGTCCAGTGCCAAACCCAGGGACCACCCAGGGAGACCACTGTATAACCCAGCCCACAACCTACAGAAGCCCACCCAAACAAAGGTTTAGACAACATGAATATGCAATTTCGAAATGTCTCCATAGCCAGCTTGGTAGATACGGACATCCTGAGACAATGCAACAATTGTCCCATGTTCACAGACAATCATTTAATCCTTAAAGAAACAAACACAGTATACAAGAGATGCACATACATGATTTCACTGGAGGCAAAAATCTCTCATACAAATAAGGTTGTCAAGAACACTTACACTATATCCACCATACATAGTGTTCATCACACACATAGGCCATTTTATGCAGAGGCATTAAAAAGCAACCTTCCCAAACTCAAAGACTTCCTAAACCTACAAATGGCAATGCCTATCCTCAGCAATTTCTAAAGCACTCACCAGAAGCAACAACAAATACCACACATATGCCCCAAGCTCCAAGAACAAAGCCCATAGGACAAGCAAACACAATGACCAGGACTCTTCTCATTGGGGACTCCATTATATGACACACAGATGCCCCACTCACTAGACAGAACAAAGAGAAGATAACAGTTGCTTATCTGGAGCCAGGACTCAAGTTACTACACCACAGGTACCAGTATGATTCTATCACAGTCCATATGGGTGTTAATGACCTGAGAAATACTTCCCTGGATTATATGAAGAGAGACATTGTTGATCTCTCTGAATATGTGTCACAGGTGGGTATGTACCTTGCACTGAGCAGCATTCTACCTTCACCAAGGATGATGCCACAGTACAAACAAAAGATGACAGACTTCAATAATTGGCTTAGCCTCTGGTGACTTTCCAGGGGGATTTAAAAATTTTCAGCATGGCAGGACGTGGTTAAAAAAAATGTTGCTTTGCAAAGAATGGTCTGCACCTTTCTCCCTTAGGCTTCTGAATATTGAAGAAAACTTTATCCACCCCTTAGAGCCTTTTTTAGGCAATGCCAAACTGACAAACCTTCTGACATAGCAAATAAAACCCCCAAAAATCTAAAGGTGTTACTGTTCAACTCTAGGGGCCTACATAAGAAACACCATATGCTACAAGCTCTCCTCACTCTGAGAGAATATAGACATCTGGACTGTTACCGAGACATAATATAAATCCAGAGAAAGTACTCCAGCTGTGCAAAGCTTCAGTGCCTTCCACACAATTAGACTGTCAGCTGCACATACAGGGAGAAAAGGTGGAGGAGTGTCACTCTACAAGCATAACTCTACATTGCTTAAACAGGGCAATGCCCTAGAATTTATCCACATGCAAATCACCAAAACAAAGTCCCACACCACATCCTAACAAGCTATAGGACACCCTTTATGTCCCCAGAATCCCACAGCTAGTACATACACCTACTGGAGACACTTGCCATTAAACCAGATACCCTCCTCATGGGAGATTGTAACTACTGCTCTACAGACTGGAAAACATATATTGTCTCATACTCGCAGGCAGAACGATTCCTAGACTTTATTAACACAAATATCCTTGACCAGATGGTGTGCACACCCACCAGAGGTTCAAACATACTAGAACTGGTACTCACCAACATGGGAGAGTGCTGCCCTTCACCCAGTGTCACATCCACACTGGCAAGGTTGGACCACAAGGTTGTCTCCTATGAAATAAAATCAAATTGGTATCTCCAGCGAACTCTGTAATAGGAACAATTCCAAATCAAACTACATCCTATTAGGTGAAAATTTGTCAAAATTTAATGCCTCTCCCAACCATGAGTTCATAACAACTTATGAGGACTTGTTCACAGAGATCCTGTGCAACCATTATATAGTGGCTGCTGTACCTACTAACCTTAATAGGGTATATAACAAAAGGACATAAGTCACGGCTAAAATCAGGATGAGGAACTCCCATAGTTATAGGAGCTCTATAATTAAATAAACAGGAAACTAAGAGGACTAATTAAGTCCAAAAAGTCCAATTATAAGGTCAAGATAGCCTTGCAAGCTAAAGACAACCACAAGGCCTTCTACAGTTATGTTTGAAACCTCAAATGAAGCACACAGCAGTGTGCTGAACTGATGGTCAGTGGTGCCACCTTCACTGAGCACAGCAACATAATGAATTTGCTGGCTATCAAATGCAGCTCAAGCTTCACCCCTCACTCCCCCATGCCTCCCCACATGAAATACCTACTAGCATAATCCCCTAACTGTTAACTGGGAGCAGATCCTAGTAGCTCTCACTAAGGCCAAAAATACAGCCTCAGTAGGCCCTGAGAATATCCCAGGATGACTCTTAAATAACTTGAAATATGACCTATTGGGACCACTTGAGTCACTTTTCAACTATAGTCTCAAAATAGGCTTTGTACCACAACACTCTAGGACTGCAATGGTTATCTCACCTCACAAGGGTGGACCATCATCCAACCCTGGAAACTACAGATCTATTAGTCTGAATAGTCTAGAATATAAAGCCAATGGAATAAATTATAATGGAAATGATTAACAAAGACACAGGCAACCTTCAGACACTGGACCCAACCCAGACTGGCTTTGTCAAGGGAAGGTCATGCTTACTAAACCTAGTGGACTTCTTTGAGAAGGTCACCAAGGAAATGGATGAAGGGAAAAATGTGCATACTGCCTACCTGGACCTGGCTAAGGCATTCAATACAATATCTCATTTGGATATGGTTGACAAACTCACTGAATTGGCATAAACCCTTACATAACTTTCTGGACAGCCAACACCTCCACTAAGAGCCCACTCATCAGCGGGGTACCTCAGGGCTCCATGCTGGGACTACTGCTATTTGGTATCCACTTCCTAGAGTTAAAGGATAATGCCAAGGACCTTTGGCTGACCAAGTTCAGTGATGATTGCAAACTGGGAGCTATCATAGATTCACCCATGACACAAACATCTAACACAGACAAATGACTGGTACCAAAGTCAAGGATTAAAACTCAAAGCCAAGAAATGGATTTAAGTGCCTTTTGGGAAAACTGCCACCCAGGCTAATTATACTTTCAATAAGACACTCCTAAAAGTTGACCCGCATCTGGGAACATAAGTAGACAGTAATCTGGCCTTTGACCAGTATGTGGCCAAGGTAGTACGAAAATCATTCTATGTTGCCCAACTTATAAGTAAGGGTATGGCATCCAGGTCCAAGGAAGTCATACTGCCACTTTATTCATCCCTTAATAGACCTACTATTGCTTTGGTGAGCCTTTTCTAGGGTATGGGGATCATTTGAGACCCATATCTGTCTTGCCAGCATGTTCTATTTATGTAACAAGTAAAGTTCAAATCCCTGCATCTAGTGTTTCTGGTGCTGCTCATTTTGCAGATGTGCAAAATCTCCATCAGGGCTGGATCTAAGGACGCCTTATTTGCCAAGCACAGATCACCTCTCAAAAACCCTAGCATACCAAGTACAGTGACAGGGCATTAAAGTGATCAGTATAGGACAATGTCTTAATACCCTGGGTTCTCTTGGTGAGGAACCTCTGTGGGCATTCCAGCTGTTACATATGCCAAGTCAGGTACATGCTGAAGGAGCACTGAACTTGATGAGTTTGATAAGACTGACTAGAGTGGTACTATAACTTCCTTGAACCTGGGCACCATCCTCTTACTTATAGGTTGGGTGACATAGAATGATTTTCTTACTACCTTGGCTAAATGTTGGTCAAAGGCCATTTTATCATTTACATATGTTCCCAGATCTTTAACTGTGGGGTCAACTCTTATGGACATGTTATCAATGGTACAATTTGCCTGGGTGAACATTTTCCCAAAAGGCACTACAATGTACTTCTTTGCATTGAGTTTTAAACTGTGGCTTTGGGACCAGTCATTTGTCTGTGTTAGACATTCATGCCGGATGTTAGTGTCATGGGGATTTTATGATAACTCTGAATTGGCAGTTATCTGTGATCTTGGTGAGTCAGAGGCCCTTGACATTAGCCTTGACCTCTGAGAAGTAGATGACAAACTGGAGTGGGCCCTAGTGTCCTGCTCTCTGGTGGAGGTGGTCTCACCAATCCTAACTTCTTAGGTCTTATCTGTGAGCCAGTTGACAATCCAGTGAGTTATGTAAGGATTTTGCCTAGTTTAGTGAGTTTGTCCACAATACCTGAGTGAAGAATCAAATGCCTTAAACAGGTCTAGGTAGACAGTATGTACCATTTTCCCTCCATCTTTTGCCTTGTTTACCTTCTCAAAGAAATCTGCCACGTCAAGTAGGCATGATGTCATTTAACAAAACCAATCCCATGATAGGTCAAATATCTGAAGATTGCCAAAGTCTTTGTTGACCATTTCCATAATAATTCATTCCATAGCTTTGCATATTAAAGTAGTGAGGCTACTGTTTTTTTAGTTTCTGGGGTCGGTTGATGGTCCACCCTTGTGAATGGGGACAACCGTTGCCATCCTCCATTTGCTTTGTATGTAGCCTGTTCTGAGGCTGTAGTTGAAAAGTGACTCAAGTGATCTTGAGAAGTCATGTTTCAGGCTATTTTGGAGGCAACCTGGAAGAATGTCATGCCCCATTCAGCCTGTGTTTTTAGCCTTAGTGAGTGCCACTATGACTTGCTCCCTGCTGATAGTTGGGGAGGGTTATAGTAGGGACTTCACTAAGAGTGTTGGGGGAGGTAGGGGTGAAGTTTGAGCTGAATTTGTTGGCCTGCAGATTTACTATGTCACTCTGCTCTGTAAAGGTGGCACCATTTGTTATCAGTTCTGCACACTGTTGCATGTAACTTTTGAGGTTTCAGACACAGCTGTAGAAGGCCTTGTGGTTGCCTTTAGCCTGAGAAGCTATCTTGACCTTGTAATTCTCCCTGTTGGAATTAATTAGCCCTCTTCATTTTCCATTTAGTTTATTTAGCGAGCTCTTGCCATTAGGTGAGTTGTTCTTTCTGAATTTGGCCATGACTTTTTTCCTTTTGTTATATACCCTATTAAGATTAGGATTCTACCAGTGTGGTTTGTTTTGGGGTTACTTCAGGTAGGTAATGCAGCCTTTATGCAGTCATTTACATGTGTGTACTGTGTTTCTGTGAATAATTCTGCACAGGCTGTTGTGAACTCTGGGTTGGGTTGGGCACTGAATTTTGACAAACTGTAGCTTAATAGGATGTAGTTTGCTTTAGAATAGTTCCTAAATGTAACTAGTTTTGTTGTGTTTTTCAAGTTGATTTTTGTTCTGAATGAGACAGTTTTGTGATATGACCTTTGTCACTTTGACATTGTCTAAAAAGGCTCTAAGAGGGGTGGATAAAGATTTAGCCAAAATCTGGAAGTCCAGGAGGATAGGTGCAGGCCATCTTTGGCAAAGCAACATGGTCTGTTGACAATGTCCTCCCAGGCTGACAGATACTGAATCCTCCTGGAATGATATCAGAAACTAAGCCAATTGTTAAAGTCAACCATTTTCTTGTTCATACTGTAGCATACTCCTTGATGAAGGTAGAATGCTTCCCAATGCAAGGCACATACTGGTTTGAGATACGTCTCTCTTTATATAATCCAGAGACGTATGTTTCAGGTTATTTATGCATTCATGGACTATGACAAAATCATACTGGCACTTGTGGTGCAAAGACTTTAGTGCGTGTGTAACTTGGTCGATCCTGGTTCCAGATAAGCAACTGACCATAATCTTCTCTTTGTGCAGACTGATCAGTGAGGCATCTGTGTATTGTACACTGGAGTCCCCTATGACAACAGTCCTGGGTAAATAGTTTGTTTGCCTTATGGGCTTTGTTTTCAGGGGTCCATTGGGTGTAGGCTTATGTGTGGTGTTTGGTACTGCTTTTGGTGTATGCTTTAGAGATTGCTGAAGATAGGAGTTACTGTTTGCAGGCATATGAGGTCATTGAGGTTTGGGAAGATTGCTTTTTAATGCCTCAGCATATGTTAGTACATGTGTGTGGTGGACACTATGCATGATGGATGTAGAGTGTGTGTGTTCTTGACAATCTTGTTTATATGCAAGATTCTTGCCTCCAAGGAAATTGTGATGTCTATCTCTTTCATATCATGTTGGTTCTTCAAGGATTAAAAGGTTATCTGTGAACATGAGACATTTGCTACATTGTCTGAGGATGCCCATATCTACCAAGCTGGTTATGGATACATTTGGAAATTGTGTAGCCATGTTAAAAGGATCTACAATAGGATGGCTATTGGAATTTGAGGTCTGGGTTTTACAAAGGTCTCCAAGGGTGGTGTCGCTCTCCTACTTTGGACACAATAGAAGAATCTTTGTGGGTTCTGTTCAAGCAGATTTATTTTACACAAACACATCACGATAGAAGTTAACTGACTTTAACTTAAGTAACTTATATACAAACTAAATGCTGGAATCATACATGCTTACTCACTGGCTGCACTCTCAAAATGGCACTAGGAATGGCATGTGCTTGCTATTTATATAAGCATGTCACATCTCTGAGATGCTTCTTGAAGGTACAGTACACAGCACATGCACTCTGATTTGCATCCTCCCTCTTGAAAAAGAAAAGATGCAATGTTATGACTCTAAGTGGCATGCAGATATCACAGACATTTTTTTTCTCATGCATTGGTACAGAATAAAACACATATATACATAATTAAGCTCAAATTGCAGTGTATATCACTCTGGGCTTAGATATTCGTCCATAACATGTGACGTAAAATTAGGAATTGGACTGCGGTGGTGGTGCTGCGGTAGCGTTGTCGCCTCATAGCAAGATGTTGTCCCGTTCGATTCTCAGCTAGAGCGTCTTCTGTGTGGAGGCATGCGTGAATGGGGCGTGCCTTCGTTGAAGGTTGTGCGTCAGGGCTGGTAACCCGGTACGTAAAAATCCACTACCAATCATTAGCGGACCGGAGTTCCGCTGTGGCGACCTCTAATCAGGAAAAGCCGAAAGACACAAACAAACAAACTTAGCAATTGGAAATGTCTCAGAACAATGTTCGAGTCTGGAATTATCTAGAACATATTTAGGAATGGTTTCAGAAGTAGGAACAGATTCTAGAATAGAAACAATGTTTGGTTCACTCTGAGAATTAGAGTCTGTGTCACTTGAACAATTGTGTGATAATGGTTCGGGTACAGGAAGTTGATGTCTGCGAATTCCCCTGTACTCCATACCCTCGGGCTCTACAAGGTAGGATCTCAGCTCAGCACAAATTCCAGTAACCTGACCAATCTGGTCAAATCCTTTTGCCGTTTGTATTCTCACTGTCTCTCCTTCCCTCAACGGACAAAAAGATCTGCTCAATCTATCATAGCTGGACTTTTGGATGGAACGCTTCTTGAATAGTTGAGCCTTTATGTCTGTTGTTCTTGAATTTAGGCTTCAATAAACTGTATCTAATAGGTAACATAGTTCTGGTTTGCCATGAAAGAAGTCTTTGAGCGGGTGAGCCAAGAATATCATCACGGGGTATGTTTCTGAGATTAAGTAAATTCAGAAAGACATCGGTATTGTCATGCTTTGACCCTTCAAGTAGTTGCTTTGCACTCTGCACTGCACGTTCAGCTAGACCATTTGACTGTGGATATTCAGGACCGCTAGTAGCATGTATGAAGTCTCATTCTCTTGCAAATTTCTGAAACAACTGACTAGTAAATTGAGTACCATTGTCAGAAATTACTGTGTGGACTACCATGAACTGAGAAATGATGTTTCAACTTAGTGATAGCAGCAGTGGATGTTACTTTAGGTAGTAAGTCAATCTCAAACCAGTTTCAATAACATTCTACCAATATCAAGTAGCGTTGACTGTTCCACTCGAAAATATCAGTGGCTACTGTCGACCAAGGTAGTTCATGAACCTGATTTAGCAGAAGTAGTTCTCTTTGCAGATGTGACCTAGTACTATTGCATACTGAACAAGAAGAAAGTACTTTATCAATATCTTTCAGTAGTGAAGGCCAAAATTCTATTTCTCTCGCTCTTCTCTTAATGGATATGGAATCTGGGTGACTACAATGCAAAATCTGGATATATTCTTGTTGTAAGGAAGGTGGAACAACAACTTTAGGACCTTTGAAAATAATGCCATTTTCCATCAACATTTCATCTCTGTGAGGAAAATATGTTTGCACTTCAGGTGGTACACTTGATTGCTTTGACGGCCATCCAATGTTAATGTAGTGATTGAGCTTTTGCAAAATCGGATCAGTCCTAGTATGATCTTGTAACTTATCAAGCCTAGTGGTAGAAAAATTACACAGTGCCATCATGTCAAAGTCAAAATTCTCTGCATCTTCTGGGGGATCTGGATAAGGTATCCGCCAGATAGAGTAGTTTGCCTTTCGTATAGACCATCTTCAAGTTGTACTTTTGCAATTTGAGTATCATTCTTTGTAAGCTCACTGCAGCTGAATGCATAGGCTTCTTTAGAATAGTAACTAGAGATTGGTGGTCAGTTTCAATCTGAATAGCTCAACCATAAATATAATCATGAAACTTGGAAAATACAAATACTATTCCCAAAAGTTCTTTCTCAATATGAGCATACTGCATTTCAATTTGGGTAAATGTTCTAGATGCAGAGGCTACTGGTCGACCTTCTTGAAGTATGACTGCGCCAGGACCAAATTTTGAAGCATCACAGGAAATAGTGACTGGTTTATTCACATCATAGTATCATAACATAGGTGGGGGTGGCAATTTTCTGCTTAAGGTCTTCAAATGCCTTTTGGTGATGTTCTAACCATGACCATGCAACATTTTTGAGTGTTAGCTCTCTTAAAGATGCTGTCAACTTACTGAAGTCTGGTATAAACTTGCCTAAATAGTTGACCATGCCTAGAAAATGTTGGAGAGCTTGCACATTGTCTGGTGCTGACATTTCAAGAATAGCTGCTTGCTTGGTCGGATCCTGTCTCAAGCCAGTACTGGTAAACAAATGACCTACATACATAATTTCTGATAGCCTGAATTTACACTTCAGAGGACTGACTTCAAATGCTCTGTCTAGAACTCTTTATTAGGTTTCTGTCATGCTCTGCTTCACCACAGCCTCCAACCAATAAATCATCTACTATTATGGCACAAGGATAACCCAAAAAATTTGCTGGAAGACTTCACTCGCAGAATTTATCCCAAATGGCATCTTAGGAATCTGTATCTGCCAAACAGTACCACAAGTGGTTACAAAGGAGGATCTCCAATCAAGCATCACTTGCCAAAATGAACTTTTTGCATCCAAAACAGAAAAAACAGTTGTTGTTGTTGTTTGTCTTTTCAGCTTTTCCCGGTTAGGGGTCGCCACAGCGGAACTCCAGTCCGCTAATGATTGGCAGTCGATTTTTATGGTGCCGAGTTGCCAGCCCGATGCCCAAACTTCAGCGAAGGCACGCCCATTTACGCATGTCTTTTGGAGGCCATTCGACCGCCGGGAGGACATGCAGACTCCACACAGAAGGCATTCCAGCTGAGAATCGAACAGGAGAACCTCTTGCTGTGAGGTAACAATGCTACCGCTGTAACATTCAATATTAGGGCTGCGAGCTCTTCGACTGTGTGCAGTGGATGATATGGTCTCTTCAATGCTTTGTTCAAATCTCTTGGGTCAATATATATTCTGATTTCGTCTGAGCCTTTTTTGTGAGTTGCTACCATAGATGACAGCTATTCAGTTGGTTCTGTAAATGGACAAATTACACTTTGCTGTACCATTTTATCCGACTGAGCCTTAACTCTGTCCTGCATAGCTATCGGAACTTTTCTTGCTGGTCTAACTACTGGAGTGACTTTTGGGTCTAACTTCATGGAATACACAACTGGAAGTCTGCCCAACTTGTCTTTGAAAATATCAGCATACTCTGAGAAAATCGCTTTAGAAATATTGGAACTTATCTGATGAACTTTTTTGGTAAAAGAAAGCAGATTCATTCTCAAGCTATCTTTGAGACCCAATAAAGACGGTGCTGGTCTTCATACCACATAGAATAACAAGTTGTAACAGCTCTTGGACAAGTAACATGAAAGCATCACTGAACCTTCGGTTTGAATTTCTTCACCTTCATAAGTAACATGTTTCGCTCTACTGGCCACATTGAGTTGCTCATTAGCTCTTACTTCAGCAAATGTGTCTGCTGATATAACATTATACTTTGAACCAGTGTCTACTTTATGCTCTGTGGATTTAACATTGATCTGGACAGTGCAAAACACTTCACTCTTTGCCAATAAAATCACTGCATCAACTCTTTCACCAATAACTGATGCACCATCCACATAAAAATCTGACTGCTGTGTTTCTACTTGATCAGCTTGCTTTTTTGTGTGACCATTCTTTACAACCATATGAGGCTTACTTGATTTGCAAAAATTGTGAAAATGGTTCCATTGTGACATTGCTGACCAAAAGCTAAGCATTTTTCTCTTTTAGACTCATTAGTTGCACCACAATTGCGACAGATAACAAAGTTTGACTTGCGTTTTACTGATTCACACCTGTAATGCACTGAGAAACTGGTCTTAGAACTTGCTGGAAAACTACGTATCCTCCCAGGAAACCTCATAGCAATTGTAGCTGATGTGCTTAGTAGGCCTATTCCTGTTTGCCACGTGTTGCATACTATCTACACTTGCTCTAGAGCCTGCTGAAACTATGCTCTTGTCACTCGCAAGCATGCTTGTGTGTTTTTCTGTCACCTCATGGATTTGACAAATCTCTATGGCCTTACTGAATGTTAAATCACTGTCACGAAGCAAGATCTTTCTCACAGCAGCAGTATTAATACCACACACAAGCCTGTCCTTTATTAACTCATCTTTTAATTCCACAAACCAACACGTTTTAGCTTTGTTTCTCAAGTCAGTTATATAATCTGCAAAGGTTTCTGCTGGTTTCTGATCTCTTGTGTAGAGAAAATGCCTCTCTAATGCAATGTTTGTCTGAGGGTTACACATCTCTCTGAACTTGCACTTCAAACACGCAGGGTCTTCCCTTGATTCAGCCTGCACAACAGTATGATGAGTTTCACCTTCTCCCTCATATACTGCTGGTGCATACACAAACAAATGGTCTCTTTCTATGGCCTCTGACCCAGCAAGGTTTAACAAAATGAATGCCTTGGTGCATGCATCTTTATCTGAATAAGCTGCTTGTATGAAAATATCTTGCTCTTGTTCAAATATTTTCTGCAATGTTGTGTCTTTCGGCTTTTCCCAGTTAGGGGTCGCCACAGCGGAACTCCGGTCCGCTAATGACCGGCAGTAGATTTTTATGTGCAGAGTTGCCAGCCCTGACGCACAACCTTCAACGAAGGTACACCCATTCACACATGTCTCCACACAGAAGACGCTCTAGCTGAGAATCGAACAGGACAATTTATTTTTTATTTTTTATTTTACATTTGTTAACCGGGCTAGTCTAACTGGATATATTTCCATTTTCAGTAGAGGCCCGGGGAGAAAAGCTCCACATAGATATAAACACAGTTACATAATATACAAAAAATGAATGAGGTAAAAAGGAGAAGGAGGGGGGATATGCAAATGTCTTACTGTGAGGCGACAATGCTACCGCAGCACCACCACCTGATCAAATATAAGTGGTAAGGGCTTTTGAAATCTATCTGCCATTTTAACACATGCCATGAAGGTTTTTGCGAATAAAAACGACATATACATACACATATGCCAGAAATCTATACCAGTACTTGTACTTTGCCCTTATGCTTTGTGTTTCTGAAATTATGCTCATCGGCTTTTCAAAAAAATGCTATTGGGCATACTCTGCGAAATAACTCTTGTGGGCATTGTAACACCATTTGGATCTGTTATATTGCCAAAAATCACCTCTCATCAGTTTAAGAAACATTTCGAATGACTTCAGGATGCAAATGCACTGGGCAAGAGAAGCACAGAGAGAATAATTTTATTTATTTTACATTTGTTGACTGGGCTAGTCCAGCTGGATGTATGTCCATTTTCTGTGGAGGCCCGGGGAGAAAAGCTCCACAAGTTTCACAAAAAAATACATAAAGACAATGATCTTTACAAAGACATCGGAACTATTAATTAGAAAGTCACACAAAAATGTCAAAAAACGAAAATATAGTGAATATTCATTAGAAGCAGTATGTGAACACACTCATACCGTAAAATTACACACGAGGTCTAAAGAGTAGACTGGTTATAGTTGATAAAGACAAACAATATATACACAGGCGCATGCCCTAAATAAGATAATGTGATAAGAAGCATGGTATTATGGGAAGGGTTAATTGTTTAACCCGAGCTAGCACAGAGGCATAGCCAGTGTGATTTAAGGTAGGGTTTAAGTTTACTTTTAAATAGGTTAGCTGAGGATAGTGAAGCTAGGTGATTGGGGAGACTGTTCCAGGTTTTGCCCACTGTATTAGAGAACAGAGTGTCCCCTGCTGAGTTATTAGATTTAGATATTTGTACTAGTAGTTTGTTAGATGAGCACAGGGTTTTGAGATTATTATAGGGGGTGACTAGGGAAGTGAGTATAGGTGTATTTTTTGGGTAATACAGGATCTTGTGAGCTACTATTATGAGTGAATATTAGATTTGGCAATTCTAGCCAGTCTTTTTGATTCAAATTGATACAATGATGGGTTCTATAGGAGGACCCTGCAGCAAAACTGGCAATATTGTTGTAAGAGGTAGACAGCTTGTTCAGAGCACTTTTACATAATTTGGTATAGATAGGAGAGGCATACAGCAGAGTAGAGATAAGGTTGGTGCGGGCAATGGTGATTCTGGCTAGTGGAGTTAGAAAGGGTTTGATCCTGTTGAGGGAACCTAATTTCTTATTAACTGTTTTTATAGTGTTATTGATGTGAGGCTTATAAGAGAGGTTATTATCAATTAGAACCCCAAGTAGTTTAGTGGTAGGATCAGGAGATATAATAGTTCCATTACTAGGGGTTACGATAAAGTTAAGTGGGGAGGTTCTACAGGTGGGGGTGAATAATAGCATTTTTGTTTTCTTTGGGTTTAAGATAAGACATCTATGCAGGAGCCAATTTTCAACTGTGTTAAAGGTCTTTTGGGTTAGAGATTGAAGTTCTGATGGGGAAGTGGCAAAGCATATAAGTGTGGAGTCATCTGCGTATTGGATGCAGGTGGCTTGTGGAATTACAGAATGGAGGTCATTTGTAAAGATGGAGAAGAGTAAAAGTCCCAATATGGATCCTTGTGGGACTCCTACGGTAACTGGAAGGTGGGAAGATAAGGTGTTTGCCCACAGTACAGCCTTTTTTCTATTATTTAAGTAGGATTGGAACCACTGAATAGCAAGATTATCCAATGACAGGTTTTTGAGTGTGTTTATGAGGAGGTGATGGTTGACCATGTTGAAGGCTTTAGACAGATCAATAAAGAGGGCTGAGGATAGAGTGTCATTATTTTGATTTTTATTAATATGGTCCGAAAAGGATAAGAGAGCAGAGGTGGTGCTATGAAATGGTCTAAAGCCATGTTGACAGGTGGCTAGTAGATTTTTTTCAAGTAGGTGGGTTAAAAGTTGCATGTGAATACATTTCTCCATTACCTTTGCAACAGGGGATAATATGGCTATGGGCCTGTAGTTGGAAAAGTCCTTGGAAGCACCACCTTTATGCAGGGGGATAATGGGGGAGACTTTCCAGATGGATGGGATGGATCTTTCAAAAATACTTCTATTAATGAGGATGGATATGGGGTAAGCTGTAACTTTAGCTGATTGTGGCAGTGGTGGAGCATGTGATGTTAGGAGATAGCTGGTTGGCCAGGGATTGAACGGTTTCTGTAAAGAAAGTGTTAAATGAGTTGGCTATTTGGGTAGGATTATTGTGATTAGAGCCAGAGGGAGTAGGACTGCATGAGTGCCCTGGGTGTAGGAGGTTATTTATACCTTACCAGAATTTTTGTGGATTATTTTGGTAGGTTTGTTGAAGATGGCAGTAGTAGTGCCTTTTATCAGACACTACTGCTTTTTTTGTTTCATTTCTTAGCTGCCTGAACTGTAGGTGATCTGAAGGGCTTTTTGTTGCCTGCCAGTTGGCCCATAGTTTATTTCTTTGGAGGCTTTTTTGTTTGGTAGTTTTGGTGAGCCATGGGGCTGGTTTAGTTCTAGTTCTAATTTTATGTATAGGGGCATGGCAATCTAGAATGGCTAAGAATTTTGTATTAAAGTATTTGACTGCATCATCTAATGGGAGATGTTTCAGGGGTGTCCAGTCACAGGCTGAAAGTTCAGTTTGGAGGCTATCCAGGTTAAAATTTTTGTTGGTCCTTACAGTCCTATAGTTGGTTGAGTTTGGAGATTCAGTCTTATATCTGATTAAGTAGGTGAGTGAGTGGCCACTTATATCTTCTGGGACATTAACAATAACATTTTGAAGTAACTGCACTTTGTGAATAAACTGTACATAGCACACAGAAATGTCCCCAAAATTGTAGTAGCTTGCTAGACAGCTCTTTACAGTACAAGATATACACTAGGTAATGGTGGCAGTTTGTGAATAATCACACCCAGCACAAGAAACTCTTCAAAATGGCTATACTTTGACTGCACTTCACAAAACAGTTGCACTTTGCATACAAATAAACTCTTCGGAATACATGCACAGTAATAAGCACACACTGTAAGCACTTTTACACACTTTGAGATACTTCAAATAACTCTAGTTATGTCCTTGATACAATACAAAGTCATAGTTATGCCAAAACACAGCACTTTGCTCAAAAACATGAAGTCACCTGGCTTTATCTACACTTAGTGTGCCCTTTTTTGCCCCTATTATATTTGTTTTACTCATTTAATCTCTTTTCATGCCCATTGTACTTTTCTTGTGCTCGTTTTACTCTAAACATGCCCATTTTGCCTAAAACATACTCGTTTTGCTTTAAACATGCTCGTTTTTGCCCATCATCTTATTTTGAACATTTCTCTTAGTTAATAAACCTCTTGTGCGTCCTGTCTGCTTAATAATGTGGTTTGGGAACCTGGAATGTTTGGTGTTATCCTTTTTATAGCACAAATAGCTTGTACAAATTCTCATTACCTTGGATTCTTTTCAGGCTTTTTTTTTGTGTTTGTTTCTCTTGGTTTACCTTCACTGTTATCTTAGCACCTCATGGCTCTGAATATCAATCTCTTCTATCCTGGTTCTGACACCATGTCGCTCTCCTACTTTGGACACAATAGAAGAGTCTTCGTGGGTTCTGTTCAAGCAGCTTTATTTTATACAAACACATCACGATAGAAGTTAACTGACTTTAACTTAAGTAACCTAAAAACAAACTAACTGATGGAATTATACATGCTTACTCACAGGCTGCACTCTCAAAATGGCACTAGTAATAGCACGTGCTTGCAATTTATATATGCACATTGAGTGTCTGAGATGCTTCTTGAAGGTACAGCACACAACACATGCATTCTGATCTACAGGTGGTCTCTAGGGTTAGGAACTAGAGTTGAATAGTGCTAGGATATGGTGTCAGATAGTCCTAGGATGTGGTCTTAGTGCTATCTAATGCACAAGCTTAACTCTGCATAATGAGTCACTAAATTGCAGGTTATACTCCTAGTACTAGTTGTATAAGTAAACTTGACTATCCAGGCACTTGTGTCTGTACAAGATACTGAAACCACTGCTAAGAGATGAACAGCTCAGTGAAAACACATTTAATTTATAAAAGCAGAAATTAAAGTAAAATCTAACTCCTGAATCCTCTGGCCAATAAACAACTACACACTGAGCCTCTCTGAATTACATTCCATCTCAGACAGACCAGGCAAAACACCTTGTGCCACAAGATGGATGACTGTAGTCCTCTTAACGTAAAATGATAGGAAAAAAGGACTTTCAGTTGCAATGCAGCAACAAACAACTTATTCCCTACCTAAATCACCACTCTATAAGGCAATTACAAGACAACACAGTTCAAGTACCAAACAGTATGGAGCAAAGGCAATTAGCAAAAATGTACTTTAAATGCACAGAAAATTGCAAAATACAAGCTGCAATCTTTTAAACAGTAAAAAACAAGTGCATTAGTTCAGTTAAAAAAAACTTATCTTTGCCTGGATTGCACTGAATTCAGTGGAAATATCTCTTGAAGCACAGAGAAGATGCCAAGGGTTGTTAAGCTCTGTGGAAATGAGCAAAGAGCTGTACAATCTTGCATAATTTATAAAAGCAGAAACAGAAGTGAAATCTAACTCCTGAACCCTCTGGCTAATAAACAACTACACTTTGAATGTGACATGCTAAAGCCAGCATAATAATGCACTGAAACCCCCTAAAGGGTAAAACAGAAGTCTTTGTTTTTTTTTTTTTTTTGAGATGAGCATATTATTGTTAACTTCTGAATGTTTCATAATGTGATCTTAATCAGAAACTAAGTTATGGCAATTTACACATAGGTGCTATATCATCATGTTTACAGGTGTTCACTGCCACAGTCTGACATTTCATACTATAGGTTTCCATTGGGAATGCCGTTTTTAAATTCTACTCAGTGTGCAGAACATACTAATGGCCTCAAATATTTCTCTACTTGCTGTTAAATCAGAAGCAAAAACCTTAGATATTTCACAAAAAAAATATGCTTTTCAGTTGTAAAATGCCATAACTAAAATGACATGCTTTTAAGTAAATAAGGCTGTGGGGTCAAATTCAGAGGTGTACTGCACTGGAATTTCTGAGTTAGAATTATAGTTTCAGGTGTATTTTTGTTGCTAAATATACTGCTTTTATTACATGAGAGTCTCATGAAGAACTCTTAAAGGGGGCAGAGATATAGCTTTTCAAAGGCAGGCCCCAGTGGCTTTAATTCATAAGCCTTTAGTGCCACAGTTAGACACTCTGCATTGTACTTGGTTTTCACTGTGGGTAGTGTACTGAATTAATTTATGCTCAGTAGTAGGCCGCGGTGGTGCAGCGGTTAGTGTTGTCGCCTCACAGCAAGAGGTTTTCCGGTTCAATTCTCGGCTGGCGCTCCTTCTGTTCTGAGTCTACATGTTCTCCCCCCGATCGAGTGATGTTTAAAGACATGCAGGTAGGTGTGTGCATGAATAGGTGTGCCTTATTTGAAGGATGGACGTCGGGCTGGCACCTCAGCATCGTAAATATCCATTACCAATCATTAGCAGACCGGAGTTCCTCTGTGGTGACCCCTAACCAAGAAAAGCCAAAAGACATTAGTTTTATGCCGAATATAATGTTGAGTCTTTCGGCTTTTCCCGGTTAGGGGTCGCCACAGCGGAACTCCGGTCTGCTAATGATTGGTAGTTGATTTTTACGTGCCGAGTTACCAGCCCTGACGCACAACCTTCAATGAAGGTATGCCCATTCACGCATGTCTCCACGCAGAAGACGCTCTAGCTCAGAATCGAACTGGACAGCGTCTTATTGTGAGGCGACAACGCTACCGCAGCACCACCACCGCGGGTTTTTATGCTGAATATAATAATGGTCTAAAATAATTATTTACTAACTTGCAGTTCTTAGGTTCTCAGGTTAAGTAGCTAGCTGCCCTTGTGGGTCATTTTTAAGCCTAGCCAGTTTCCCTTTTTGTGCTCAAAATAACCTACCTCATTTGGTTATAGACTGGCCTTACCCATTCCATGGTCAATAATTATATATTACCCCTAATGAGAATAACTGGTATCATACTATAGATAATATGATGGGACCCATGCATGGGATACAGCATTTAGGAGCTGTATCTCTCCATTAGCAGTACTGGGGCAGTCCTGGGTAAATTTTTTGTTTCCCATCCACAAATCTAAGCAGCGCTTGAAAATGGACATGGATGAACTTTGTTTTATGTGGTTGGGGAGTCTGTTCTATAGCAGTGTTATCTTCTGCAAAACAAATACCTGTCCCAATAAACTATTCTGTTGATTTCACATAAGAGGTTCAGTCTGAGTATTTCTGATGCCATTTGACTTGCTGATGTCCAGTAAATCCATCAGTAATGGGTTGGAGGATGCCTTGTATAACAAACACAGGTCACCTCTTAGCAATCTGTAGGATACTGAGTGTAGTAAGGGGGCTTTGAGTAGGTCCATGTAGGACATATTGTTTAGGCTTCCTATCCTTTTAGTAAGGCATCTCTGTGGGCATGCCAGTTGCTGCTTGTGTCTGGACAGATACACGCCAAAGGGAGCATTACATTTAATGACTGGCCTAATGAGGGCTGAATAAAGGAGGACAATAACATCCCTAGATCTAAACATAATCCCCTTCCTTATAGGATGTGCAATATAGAAGGGCTTTCTTACAACAATAGACAAATCCTGGTCAAAAGTTAGGTCACTGTCCACATAAGTTCCCAAATCCCAAACAACTGGGTCATTTCTTAGGGGTGTATTATCAATGTGTTAGTTCTCTGGTGTAGATGACCTCCCAAAGGATATAATAATACATTTTTATGGCATTTAGTTTCAGACTATGATTTTGGCTTCAGTTATTTACCTGAGACAAACTTTCCTGCAGGCCGGCTAAGTCATTTGGGGGGTTCTCCTAGCTTGCAATCATTTGCAAATGTAGTCAGCCAGAGCCCATTGGTGTTAGCTTTTACTTCAGATAAGTAGACACTAAACAGGAGAGGTCCCAGCATAGAACCCTGGGGACTCCACTTGTGACTGGTCTCTTTATGAGGGTAACTTCAGCTATTTTGATTATCTGTGCCCACCTGTGAGCCAGATGGCACTCCACTGGATGATATAATTATTCCCAGTTTGTTTAGCTTTTCTACTATGCCTGAGTGGAGAACTATGTCAAAAGCTTTCAATAGGTCAAAGTATGTGGTGTGTACCATTTTGCCTTCATCCATTGCTTTGGTGAACTTTTCAAAAAAATCCACCCGGCTGAGTAAGCATGACCTGTACATGGCAAATCCAAACGGAGATAGGTTTTGTGTTTGGAGGTTCTCTATGCCCTGATTAATTAATTCCATGATACGTCTTTCCACGGCTTTGCATACGAGTCTGGTCAGACTTAAGGGTCTGTAATTGCTTTGGTCTGTGGAAGGTCCTTTCTTATGCAGGGGAATGACTGTAGCTGCTCTCCATCCACTTGGTACGAAACCTGAATGGAGGATAAGACTGAACAGTGTTGCTAGGGGTGAGGTTAAATCATGCTTCATACTATCTAAAATGCATCCAGGGATATTTTCAGGACCCACTGATGCAGTATTTTTAGCTTTTGATAGCACTTTTAGGACTTGGTCTTGTCTGATAGCAGGAGGTGAGCCAGTTTCAGACACATCTTGAAGGACTGATGGAGGGGAGAGAGGGGTAAAGTTAGAGCTAAATTTATCAGCCAGTAGGTTATCTATATCCTCAGCCTCAGTGTAGGTAACATCATTCTCAATCAGCTCAGTGCATTGCTGCATTGTGCTATTGAGATTACAAACATAAATAAAATGCCTTTTGATTGTCTTTGATTTGGGTAGCTATTTTAGCTTCAAACTTGGCTTTGGTAGATTTTATTAATTTCCTGATTTATTTGTTTATTTTGGTAACAAGGGCAGTGACATTCTGGGAATTAATCTTCTTACTTTTGGTCACAATTATTTTCCTTTTATTATAAAGTTTGTTGGTACTATGATTCCACCATGTGAGTTTATTTCTAGGGTTTGCCCTGCACTTGTTCCTACCGTTGTATCTATGCAGCTGTTTACATGCTGGTATAGTGTGGTGGTGTACATTTCTGCATATTCAGTGGAGTTAACCGAGTTTGGTGGGGATTTGAAGCTTGCCAATGTATCACTTAGGAGTAGGTAGTTTGTCTTAAAGAAATTTCTAAAGGTACATTGGATGAGCAGACTCTCTGGTATCCATTTTACTTCAAAGGAGATTGCTATATGGTCAGACATAACAAGTGACAACGATACTCAAGGGATGGTGCAAGATGCTCCCAGTCTGATGGTTATTTGGATATGAGGAAGCTCTAGTACATAGGATCATAGGAGGTTACTAGGCTAATGACCCTGGGGCCCTTACAAGCCTAGCCATGAGTTTATCCCCAAAAAAGAAACCTCAGTCAGCACCTGTCGCCCCTGTCAATGAGGGACAAAGGTGGAACCCCTGGGATAAATTTGAGGTTTCCCATCCACTCCTCAAGGTTGCATATGAACAGGGTCAGCGATGTACTCTGTTTGACATATATGGAAAGTCTATTCCAGAGACAGGGCAGCCTCTGGGAGACAAACCTGTCTCTCCAGCAGGTTTTGCTGATGTCGCATATTAGATTTAGGCCTTTCGGCAATCATGCTGCTTTAACAGCCTTGATGTGAGTTTCTTCTGAATGTAGACTGATAGACCTCCACCTTTTTTCCCCTCCTGAGCAGTAGCTGCTTTAAATGTGTATAATGCATTATAGTCCTGAACAGTCAAGAGTACTCTCCACTACTTTAAACTATGTCTCAGTCACTACACAGTTGTCAATGTCTCCAGGGTGAGAAGGGCTTTTAGGGAGTAGAGTTTCTTGTTCAGGCTCCTAGCATTGATCAGTAACAACTTCATGTTTTCCTTTGCTTGTTTCATTATGTTGGTAGGTTTATCAAGTTGGCGTTGCCTAAAAAAGACACTATGGGTGTGGATGATGTCTTTGCCACTAATCTGAACCCTACAGGAGACAGATGCAAACCATCCCTAGTGAAGCAGCATGGTCTGTCGATCATATCCCCCCAGGCTGTCAATTGGGCCCTCTCTGAATGACACCAGAAACGAAGCCAATTATTTAAGTCAATCATTTTTTGCTCATATTGTGGCATCATGCTTGGAGAAGGTAGAATGCTGCTCAGTGCTAGGCTCATACTTGCCTCGGACACATAGTCTGACAGCTCCATCATGCCTGTGTTCATATAATCCAGGGAGTTATACCAAGTCAATGAGGCCATCAACAGCTACGACAGAGTTATACTGGTACTTGATGTTCGAGGATGTGAATTCATGCATGATCTGAAAGATTCTGGTACCATTCAAGCAACTAACAGTCACTCTTTCCTTGCTGAGCACGGTAAGTAGTACATCTGCATGTCTTACAGTGGAGTCACCTATAAAAAGAATGTTTAGTTGGGCTGATGCCTACCTTATAGACTCAGCATCTGTGACTTAGTGACTCCTTGTGTTATGTGAAGAAGTAGGCTTGATATGCTGAGAATGCTTTGTGCTAATTTGTGTTATGGAGGTCTTTGAGGTTTAGGCAAGTTAATCTATAGAACCTCAGCATATGATGGATTATATATATTGTAATGCCCGTGGAGAAGTGTGATATGTGGTGTACTGCTGACGATTCTGGTGTCTGAGCTTACTGTGAGATTTTTGTTCCCAGTGATATTATACATGTACATCTCTCACACTCTGTGCTATGCTGTTTGAGTAATAGATGACAATCAGACAGCATTAAACTTGAGACACTTTCTCAAGATACACATCTTAATGAGGACTTCCAAGATGGCTGCATATAGAGTAACAGCGTAATTCTAGCTTTCCCAGTATGAAAACTGAAACTTAGTAGAGAATGTCAGTGGACCTAGATTTCTGGGTAAATTTCAGTAACTGGCTAGTAAGTGCACTGCCTGGATGCTAGGAAAATGAAATACAGAGGACCTGAAGGAAAATAAGCTACAAAATGTGATGAAAAAACAATGAGTGGGAAAAATACTGTAGCTGTTCAGCAAAAAGCAGTGCAAGCTCCAGACATGACTTCCTGTAACCTAGAGAAAAATATAAGGCAACTGCACACATACCTGACTAAAATAAATGAAACATTGATGGAATATATCAACTTAAACAATAAAAGTCTACAAAAAATGGAAGAAGCTATAAACAGATATTCAGAGAAGGTGAAAAGAACTACAAAACACAGAGGTCAAAATGAAGAAAAGGTTAGATGAATCTGAGACCGCACAAGAAGAGATGTTTCAAAAAATAATACAATTAGAGGACAGAGCACGTAGGGAAAACCTGAGATTTTTTGCTGTACCAAGCAGCTGTAAGGAACAGACTATATTAATTTTATGAAAGCACAAACAAGCAACTGGACTGGTATTCGACAACAGGAATTGTTAATTGAAAGGGCACATCATGTGTATGCTCCAAAACTGGCTATGAGAAAACAAACTAGACCTTTAACAGTAAAAATGCAATCTTACCAGCAGAAGAATATTCTCACAAAATACTAAAAGTGGGAGACAGTAGAGTATTTCTGGAGAATGACTACTCATTGTACACCAAGGAGTAAATTTATCACATTATTCCAGGAATGTCAAGAAGCAGGCATGAGATTCAAACTGCTGTACCTAGCTATCTTCAAAATATTTTTCCCCGGATGAACAAAATACTTTTTTGATGAAGTACATGCTAAGGAAGAAATACAACAGTTTGTCCAACAAAAAGAGAGCTGTGAAACAGAAGGAGATTCTGCTTCTTGTTCTGGTAATAAAGACCACAGAGAAACTGTGTCAGTGAAACATTTTCCAGTGTTTCAATTCAAATGCTTGAAAGAGGGAAAAAACACAAGAGTTGACTATAAGAACTGAGAGTACATTGGAAAAGAAGCAGAGACAGGGTTTAGGAGAAGCAGATGAATAGGAATAGAACAAGAAAATTTGGAAATATTGGACTTTCTTGGACTCTGTTAAACTTGAGGATTCTAAAGCATATGCCCTACTTCCTGTTATTAACATTTGGAGAATAAATTCAGTAACTTGGAAATTGACAAATGCGGGATTACAAAGCAATAATTATACTTGTGAAACATAACAGAACAATAAAATCTGGAAATATTGGACGTTTTGGACTTAGTTAAACTTGTATGCCTTAATTCATGTCATTTATGTTTGGAAAAAAATACTCAGGAGAGGGGAAGAGGAAGGAGAAAGTTAGCTGTAAGTAAAACATTTTTTTCTTAAGTACTATTTAAATGATACATGATTTTCTTTGCATGTTATAAAGTTATTTTCAGTTATTTTAAGTATAATGAGGATACTAATGTAAACAGGTACTCCTGTTTTTTTTTTCTTTTTGTTTCTTTCTCCCTTCTCTTTTTCTCCTTGTTTAGTTTTAAGAAATGTAGGCACTGCAATGCAAAATGTAAATAAAAATCCTGGTTTAGAGAGCATGACAATGAATGTGCTTTTTCTCATTCTTGCACAGGGGAATGACTGGGGTAAGGCCATTAGCTTAATCTAGTAACAAGTTTTAAGAGAAAGCAAGTAAATGAAAAAGAATATTGGAGATTATAAGGCTTTTTTTCTAGCAAACAGTTTTGTGTCTGGTTCTCATGTCTCTAGCAGACAATCTGATAAAGAGAAATGGCTTGGAGAAAATGTTTTCTGAAACATTCAAGTGTTTTGCCAGCTGAAAGAGCCATAAATATAAGACAAAACTGGACAGCACTTAATAGGACCACAAGCTATACCATGCATCTCAGCATGGATAGCCTTTCTTTTAGGTTAGCTCGAGTCTGTGTGTGTGACTGTCAGTTTGAAACATTTATACCTACTAGGAGGGTAAATCTTCAATAATTGAAGATGTACATAGTTTTGTGTGTTATTATTAAGTTAGCAGGTTTTAGGGAGTATTGGGGGTGAATATGTATTTCTGTTTGAAGGTTTTCAATAAAAAAAAGTTCTGTAAGATGTGATGTAGGATGAAATGGAGATGACAAGAAACAACAGTATAGGTTCACAGATTAGTACTAAGCTAACTGCCCTTGTGAGCAATTTTAAGCCTAGCCAATTATCCCTTGTGGGACTCAAACCCTACACCTTGTGATTGTAAGGCAAACACCTTAACCATTAGGCCACCCTCCCAACCCTAGAAGTATAGAAGACTAACCTGCCAAACAGTACATGCATGTAACAAAAGCTGAAACTAGACATTTAACAAAAAAGCTGTTATACATAAAGGTGGGAATAATAATCTCTCAAGAATATGATACTTTCTATAATGTCTTTAAATGATAATGGTCTCAGATAAATACGAAAGAGAAAGAGTAGTGAACAATATTAAACATTTAGAGTGCAAATAGCTATGCTGCAGGAAACATACTTGGAAAGAACTGAACATTTAAATTTGATAAAGAAAGGTTTTCAGGATGTTTTTTTCCAGCAGAATACATTGGACAAAGAAAGAGAAGAGTACTTAAATTAATTACAAGAGGAGCTCCAATAATTATAGAACAGGATAAAAAAGACAATAATGGTAGATTTGTAGTACTAAGGGGCTACTGGCAAGCGAGGAGGATTACACTAGTGTGTACTTATATCTCACTGAAAACTGCTATAATGGAGCTTAAGAAAATACTGGGAGAAATAATCTTTCAGCAAGGAATACTGCTTATAGGTGGGGACTGCAATTTGATATGCAATAGTGAAGATATGTCTGAGGGGCCCAGAAGGGAAAATATAACAAAAGATAGTGGATTTTTAAAGAAATTTATGAAAATATTTGGCATGGAAGATTTGAATTCAGTACCAGAAGTTTGGAGTGAATTTACATACTGTTCCCCAAGATACAAAAACTGGGCTAGGCTAGATGGAATTTACATTTCACAGGAACAGAACATGTGCATTTAATTGAAGGTCTTGAGATGCCCCCAATAACTATTTCAGATCATGTGCCAATAATAACTGAAATAAAAACACAGGGTAATGAAATAAAAATGAGACACTGGCACTTTCCCACCTATCTGTTGAAAAGAGAGGAATTTAAGGAATGGGTAGAGGAAATTATTCAGGAGCTATTACAGAGGATAGAAATTTCTTCTAAAAATGTAGCGAGGGAGTGGGGTAAAATTAAAGTGGAGTTTAAAAATAGTGTAGAAATAAAAGAGAAGGAGATATGGTTAACAAGTAACAAGAATGATTTAGAGGGACTGAAATGTTAAAGTAATGCAAAATAGGAAGAATCTCACAGAACAAGAAAAGGAGCAACTGCAGAATGCTAAACAGAAAATAAGGGATAACTTCGATAATATGCATGAGTTTAGAAAGATTGCAGTTAAGCAACAGTTTTTTGATAATAACTCTAGAGCACAAAAACTTTAAGCATGACTCAAGCAACAGAAAGCAGAAGGGGTTGTCACCAAGCTTAGGAAGCCTATAACAAGGAAGATAAGGGATCCTACAAAAGTATTATAAATATTCTGGAAATTTTATGAAAGTCTGTATAAAGCAGAGAAATATGGAAATCAAGAAAAGGTACAAATGGAAATGTTTTTGAAAGAATTAAATATACCAAGGTTAGAGGCAGAGAAGGCTCAATTACTAACAGTTAGGATAAGAGGAGACGAGATAAAAATGGTGATGTATAACCAATCTACAGGAAGTCCCAGGAATAGATGGTATTCCTTTGGAAGTTTTGAAGCTAGGAGGAAAAAACTGATAAAGATCTGGGAGGTTAATTTTAATGGTATTTTAAGAGGAGGAGAAGTACCAACATCCTGTAAGAAAGCGGTGGTAGTTGTAATACCTAAACAGGGTAAAGATCATTCAGATCCAGCTTAATACAGGCCCATTTCAATACTAGACCATGGTTATAAAGTGTTTACGTCTATAATAGCTGAAAGAATGGCAAAAGTGATGCCAACATTGATAGATGTGAATCAATGTGGTTATGTGGAGTGGAGAAACACATTTGACAACATTAACAGAACACTGATGATTCAAAGGGAATCAGAATGTAAGAATGTGAATGACCTGAGCCGTATCTCCCTGGACTACATGAAAAGAGACATGGAAGAGCTCTCTGATCACATATCCCAGGCCGGTATGACCCTGACCCTGAGTAGCATCCTGCCCTCACCAAGAATACCACGGTATAAAGAAAAAATTATCAAGTTCAACAATTGGCTAAGTTTCTGGTGTCATTCAAAAGGGATCCAGTGTCTGTCCGCCTGGGATGACATGCTCGACAAGCCACACTGGTTTGCTAGAGACAGCTTGCACCCGTCACCCTTAGACTTTCGAATACTGGCCAAGGCTCTTGCCACCCCCATAGTGCCTTTTTTAGGCAAGGCTCAAAAGACAAACCCACTTCCATAAATAGCACAAGTAACAAAAAACTGGGGGTAATGCTACTCAATGCCAGAAGTCTAAACTTCAAAATGCACGCCCTCGAGGCACTCCTCAGTATGGAGAAAATTGATATATGTGCAGTAACAGAAACCTGGTTTAAGGCTCTAGAGAGCACCCCAGCACTACCAGGCTACAACTCATACTATACATTTCAGCCACAGAACCCGGACCGAAATACAAAAGGTGGGGGCGTATCCATATTCATCAAAGATACTAACCTCCAGGTTAGTGGCACATCACGATGCTTCAGAGATCATCCATGTGCAACTAACAATGGGCAAAACTGCAATTCAAATTGTAGCTTGCTACAGATCACCCACCATGTCCCAGGACCCCCATTCTGCGTTTCTGGAAACATTGGGAAACATAAAGGTTCTACCAAATACCCTAATATTGGCTGATTTCAATTACCCAAACATTAACTGGGAGAACTACTCAAGTACTAACTCCCTTTCCCAACATTTTCTAGAATTTATAAACTCAAAGGCCCTGGATCAACTGGTTAACACTCCCACCAGAGGTGATAATATAGTGGCCCTGGTCATCACCAACATGGGCGACCAGTGTTCCACACTGAAGGTCAACCCCTTGCTGGTTAGATCTGACCATAAACAAATCATTTTGGATATCCACATTCTGCCCCCAGCCCTGGACAAGGAAACCACCGTGAAAAACTTTTCAAAAGCAAACTTCACGTTACTTAAGACTGAGGTGGAAAGTTTCAAAGCCCCCATGCTAAAGGATAATGCTGGTCAAAGCTGCAAAATCCTTTACTAATGCATTCTACGGCACCTACAAGAATGCATGGATCGTGCTATCCCAAGCAAAATCAAGACTCACTCCTCCAAGAAAAGGAAACCAGTCTGGTGGGCCCTGTCATAAACAAGCTATATAATTGAAGGAGGAAACTAGTACAGAAAAGAGTAAAATCCCAAGAAGGGAAGGCACCCCTGATCAGTATCAGCAAGAAACTATGATCCCTCATAAAATCATCCAAGGCGAGCTTCGAAAAAAAAATTGCCAAGGACTCCAAAGATAACCACAAGGCATTCTTTAACTATGTCAAGAATCTAAGTGGCAATGCTCAGATCTGCTCGTAGTTGGTGCAGAATGGCACAAAATACACTGAACCGACCAATATCGCTAACATCCTGGCAGACAGGTTCAGTGCAAACTTCACCCCCTCACCCCCTAAAAGGGCCCATAACCATACCAGAAGAATGTAGAGCCCCTGAAATCACAGACACTCAGGTTAAAACAGCCCTCTCCAAAGCCAAAAACACAGCATCAATGGGACCGGACGGTGTCCCAGGCTGCGTCCTACACGAGCTCAAAGATGAACTAACCCCCTCACCTAAACACAATGTTCAAACTCAGCCTCTCCACAGGCTATGTACCCATATAGTGGTGCACAGCAATGGTTATTCCACTCCACAAAGGTGGAGCCAAAACAGACCCCGGGAACTATCACCTTATAAGCCTGACTAGCTTGGTCTGCAAAGCTATGGAGCGCATTATCATGGAACTCATTAAAAGAGACATTGGGAACCTCCAAACACTGGACCCTACCCAGTCTGGCTTTGTTAAGGGCAGATCATGCCTTCTATACCTGGTGGACTTCTTTGAGACAGCTATCAAGGCTATAGACAAGGGAAAGGTGGTACACACAACCTACCTAGACCTCGCAAAGGCCTTCGATACCATTCCCCATTCTGGTATTATAGACATAGCTCACCAGTCTGAACATAAACCCCTATGTCACAATATGGGTTGCCAACTGGCTCACGGGCAGAACCCACATGGTGAGAGTTGCGGGAGCTAGGTCCGACTCTAAACAAGTGGCGTTCCCCAGGGCTCAGTCCTAGGACCCCTCCTGTTTGGCATATACTTCTCAGAGGTACAGGCAAGCACAGGAGGACTATGGCTGGCCAAGTTCACAGATGACTGCAAACTAGGGGCTATAACTGACTCTCCGGCTGACACAGACATCCTCCAAAAGGGTCTCACTGAGATGGATACCTGGTGTCAAAATCATGGCCTCAAGCTAAATGCCAAAAAATGCATAGTCATCCCCTTTGGAAAAAACAAAGTACCCACAAACTACCACATAGGTAGTAGTCCCCTAAATACGGAAGATGTAATAAGGGATCTGGGGACCCAAGTAGATAGTAATCTATCCTTTGATAATCACATTGTCAGAGTAGTTAGAAAATCCTTCTATGTGGCCCACCTAATCACAAAAGGGTTTGCATCCAGATCAAAAGAGGTCATTGTGCCCCTCTACTCATCACTCATCAGACCCATCATAGAGTACAATGCCCCATTTTGGATGTACCTTACAAGACACCTGCAAACAGCTGGAAAGACCACAGAAGTACCTCACCAAGAGGATCACTGATCTCAAACAGATGCCCTATGCAGCTGGACTGAAGAAACTCCAGCTGTACTCGGTTGCATACCGCCTACTTAGAGGTGATCTCTGCCTGACATACAAGGCCATGTCCAACCCAGAACTGATGGACATGCTCCACCTAAAGAAAACGATATCCCCTCGAGCCACATGCTCTAGGGATCTAAACCTCACCACAACAATAAATTGGACGTGGTGGGGGATAGATTCCTGTCCAAGAGACTTCCCATACTTTGGAACAAGAGTCCAATCTACATTAGGCAGTGCTCCTCACTAACACTTTTCAAGAGAAACCTTGAAGAGTGGATGGGAAACAGAAAGTTTACCCTGGGGATCACTTCAGTGGCTCTGCTGGACAGAGGCACAGGGAACTAATCTAAGGGGGAGGTGAAAGCCAACACATTCTGGCTAGGCTTATAAATGCCTTCAGGCAGATAGCCTAGTACCTACCTATGAACCTAAAATACTGCTGTTGTTGGTGGGTCTTGATGAAGAAAAAGCATTTGACAGAGTAAGCTGTGGCTTTATGAACAGAGCAATGGAAGTATTTGCATACCTTGATAAAATGATAAGGATGATAAGGAAGATATATGAGGGATTGCAGGTGAAAATTAAAGTAGTTGGGGTCTTCTTTGATAATCTCTGCTTCAGCAGAAGAACCAGACAGGGGTGTCCTCTCTCGTATTTCTTATCTGCATTATATTTAGAACAAATGGAAAAGAAAATAAAGGACTCAGAAATTCAAGGATATAACTGGTATAGTAGTCAAGAAAAGCTGGCTGTATGTGAAGATGACATTATTTTATACCTGACAAAATCAGAAAGTGACATTACAGTGCTGTGGAATATATTGAGACAGTTTCATATCTTTTTAGGATAGAAAATTACTGAAGCTAAAACAAAGGCAATAGTTGTAAATTATGTGTCCACATATGAATTGGTTCAGCAATATCCATACTTATGGGGACATGGTAAAATGAAGTATTTAGGAGTGTGGAATAAAACTGCTTCTGGCGTGGCAGCTAAGGATATGTGGGAATATACTAAACAAAAGATAATACAAAAACTGAGAAAATGGAAGCTGTGTTATATGGATATTGATAGTAAGATACAAGCAGTTAAATGTTTTTAGTCCCTTTAGTCTTATAAACAGGTCAGGCATATTTTTATCAACCAGAGGAAAAGTTGTGAATGGCAATTAATAAAGTGCTGAAGGATTTTATCTGGGAGGGAAAAACAGCAAGAGTCAAGTGGGATAAGCTTATTCTTCCAATAGAACAGGGAAGATTGGGATTACCCGATTTGAAGGGTTATTTCAGAGCAACACAGTTAAACTATAAATCAAAGTGAAAAGAGATGATAATGAAACACGGGGGAAGCTCAAGAAACAAGAAGTGAATGAGATTTTGAATGCAGAACTTCGAGAATAACAATAATGATACATAATATTATATTCATAAAGTAGCATAAAGTATTCTAAGAACTAAGCCAATGCAGGAATGAAGAAAAGAGATTGTGCAGATAGGGATGACTGCAAATAGGGATACAGACAATAGGCAAGAAGGGGCTGGAATTTATTGGAGAAAACTGGCAAAGGAACCAAGGAATTGGGAGCAAATAACTAGAAAGGGAAAGGTAATAGAATGGGAAGATGCCAATAACTTATTTAGACTGCAGGTTAGAGACTGCCTTCTCTATCAAGGATTGATATCAGAGTATAGGCAAAGAGAAAGAAATAAGGGGTACTGGTAGAGTTTTTAGTAAAATTTAAAACAGAAGTTGCTGTTAAGGAAGGAATAATTACTAGAGCAAAAAGTGCATGATTACTATAAGACTAAGTCAGAGGAGGTTAGAAAGGATTGGGAAGAGAACCTGGATAAGCAATTCACAAATAAACAATGGGGAGATATATGTATGTCTCCCAAATATGCAAAAAAGTCTAGAAGATTTAGGATTGTTGCTTGGAAATGTTTACATAGATATTTTTATATCTTAAGTAGACTCCCAAATAATTTTTTCTCAGGCAGACATCAAACGCTGGAGGTGTGATGGGGAAGAAAGAGGTAACTGGGAACATATTTTCTGGGAATGTAATGAGTTGGAAGACTTTAAAGATTTCCTGCAGATTGCTCTGTCAGAGACACTGAGTGAGCAAACTGGTAAAGAAATTATTTTTTGAGCTATGATACATAATCAGAACTGCCCAGATATAATAAGGCCTTGTTGAGTCTAATTATGATGGCTGCCAAAAAAAGCAATTACTAGAAATGGAAATCCAAGTCTAAACCAACTTTACTAGAAGCAGCAAAGATAATAATAAGTATAAAACAACTGGAATTGAGATCTTTAGAAAAGGGTTGGGGCAAATTACAAAGGAAAAAAAATGGAAAGTGTAGAATCAATACACGCAGAAGAGGAACGAGGTTTAAAAGAAGGCAGGAATTGAATGAGCTATATGATCGTTGACAAGCAATGACTGTATATATTATAAGTGATGTACAATATTTGCAGCTACAGATGTTTCACCATGGTTTGCAATGTGTAATGTTTGCAAATGAGATTGTGTCGGTATGATTTATTTTCATTTATATAAATCTAAGATTGCTTATGTCCTATGCCATACATGATAATTTAATAAAAATGATTTTTGCTTATAAAAAAAAGATACACTTCTTAATCAAAATGGCTAGAGAAATTGTGGGGAAGTGCTGGTCCATGATACTAACAGGAATGGCTCTGGGGGCAGGGCTAACTATAACTTCTGGAGTTCGATTTTAAAATAATGTTTGAGTTGACTTGTTACTGAGTATTTCAATTTCAATACGAAACAACTAGCCTGGAAACCTTTTTCTGCCAACAGCAAGAACCAGTAAATTAATTACAGTAAAAAATCCACTAATTTGAAACTAATATCAGTGTAATTTATTCATTTAACATTTGTTTACCGGGAAAGTCTGAATGGACACAGGTCCTTTTTCAACGGAGGCCCAAGGAGAAAAGCTCCAATTATAAGTAGTAAGAATTACATAATACAATAAACACATACAGTTAATACAATTGTAGTAGTAAAGAGAAGCACATTTTTGTACAGGTAATAAAAGTTGTCAGTTACAATACAGCCAGCAGATTGTTATTAAAGGAAGAATGAATACATAGAGAGATACCAAGGAGAAATAGTTTAGTGGCCAGAATACATAAAAATACTTGGAGACTTCACAATGCTTATGAAGAGAGCTAAATGCTGGGAACATACTGTTGTCTAGAAGTGGGTAGGTTGACTCATGCGTGACTCTGCATGTTTTAGAGAGGTGATGAGAGTTGGAGTTATTTCAATCTATGAATGTTTGTGTGTAGGTTCAATAGTTGACAATAGTAAAATGGACTTTGGTTAATGAAGCTGAATACTGGTATTTGGTTAATAGTGCTATGAGTGAGGTTAGCCAGGATGGTTACAAGGGCAAAGCCAAGTGTCAACTAAATGTGATTTTAGTAGAATTTTGAACTGTGTAATAGAGTTATTGGTTATAGTAGATGGGAGGTTGTTTCAGGTTTTAGAAGTATAAAAGCAGAAAAGTGATTTCCCCAGCTGAGTTATTGGCTTTTGTGACATCAAGGAGGAGTTTGCTATTTGAGTGAAGGGCTATAGAGGAGGTGTACTGTCTGTTTCTGTAGTAGTTTAAAGGCAAATGTTAGTTAGTTGAAGTGAATTAGCTGGACCAGAACTTTTGAGGATGACTGTGATGTTTATTTTGGATATTGTGATAGTAATTAATTTTGTCTTTTTTTACAAGTTTTTTGGCTCTGTTTCTGAGTTCTAAAAATGCCAGTTTTGCTGGCTGAGTTTTGGTCTTTGGAAAGTGATCCCAGGCTATGTTTCGGGTTGTGAGTAGGGATCTGCATTCTTTGCTTAGCCAGGGTGCATAGTTAGCTCTTACTCTAATATTTCTAGGGGGAGTATGGGTCTTTAATATATCTAGGAAAGAGGAGTTGAAGAATTTCACAGCCTCATTTCGTGGTAGTACCTTAAGAGGTTCCCAGTTGCAACGTTTTAATGCTTGGATAAATGTTGCTGGGTTGAAGTTCTTTTTATTCCTGATTAACCGGATGTAATACTGTAAGCAATATTTCTGCACTCAGTATTAAGCGATTTTATTAAAGGCCTTATAACCTGGTGAATAGTTTAAGGGAAGAGACTTTGCAAAATGATACTTATGTCTTTACTGTCACCAGCCAATGAACAGGGAGAGGGAGGGAATTATATCATCAAATTATCTTAGGAGGCAGGCAACAACAGATGCACTGTAGTTTAATCACACAACCACAACAGAGTGGGTTGGAAAAACAATTACACCATTAGACAAACTTAAAACATCATGATACGATACAGCAACACTAAAGAACTGAAAAGAATGCCCCAGCCAATAAAAACTGCTCACTGGATCCCAATTAAGTTTAGCACTTTCATCCTTTATTACCAAGAACTTCCTCAGAAAATCAAAACGCAGAAAGTAAGATGTTTAAATACCAAAACCAGTGTCAGAACATGTCTGAATTAATCAGTCAACTTCACAACTTAATAAAGTAAAAGCAGTCTTAAAGCGGCACACTATACAAACTGATTTCTTAAAACACATTTGATGTTAGTTACTTCATTTAAGCCAGGTTCCTTGTCAGCCCTTAACAAAATTTGCCATTGCAATTCTTTATATTCTAATACACTGTTACCATATGTTACTAAACTGTAACTGATCAATTTTATCTAATACAAAAAATTGTAAAGTTTTTGTACTCTTTACAAACCAAAGCATGTTTGTCTAATGCATTGCTTACATCTTTTTTTCTTTATAGTTGCGCAATGTTCAATGTTTGTAAATTCTTGACAAAAGCTTTCTAATGGTTTTTCCCATGTAGAACGACTTGCAACTGCAGCACATAGCCAAATAAACTATTCACTGGCTTTTACTTGTGTCCTGCACTTAGCAACCACATTAAAATTAATGTGTTTAAAAAACACACTGTGTATGGACTGAATAAACCTACAATATTTACATCTTAAACAAGGGTAGGTCCCAAAAGGGCCAACTCCATTGTTCAAAGAATGGCTAGCATTGCTTTCAAGTAAATGTTTAATATTGGACATCTTTTTATAAATAAAAACAGGATGATCTCCCACAATCTTAGCCAACTCAGAATTGCCCAGAATTATCTTCCAGTTATCAGCTAAAATTTTCTCTATATGATCTGAAATTATACTAATAGGGACTGGGAAGGAATAAGAAGTTATGTACTCACCATAACGTTCCATCTGAGTAGGTATCTTCATTTGTCTGCAACCTTTGGGATACGGATCTGATCTCGGATCCGAGCCGGCAACTTCTACCACAGCATAGATCCGAGCTCCCAGCTCCTCCCTTTACCCATAATCCCCTGCCAACCCTGACTGACTTCAGATCAAGTTTGCCTAATATAACCATTGTTACTGTGCCCCGGAAGGGGCTTATCTACGACAGATCCTAAACAGAATCATATAGGTCAAGGGGAAGGAGGGGGGGGATGGTTGCAGACAAATGAAGATACCTACTCAGATGGAACGTTATGGTGAGTACATAACTTCTTAATCTGAAGTAGGCACTTCATTTGTCAGCAACCTTTGGGACAGAGTCCCCAGCTACCTGAATCCTGGGTGGCCTTTATGGAAGAATATTCCGGAGCACTGCAGAGCCAAAGGATGCCCTACCTCTGGAGACAACATCCAGTTTGTAATGGCTGATAAAGGTATGAGATGAAGCCCAAGTGGCTGCGGAACAAATATCATCCAAGGGGACCCTAGATTTAAAAGTCGCCGAAGTAGCGACGGCCCTAGTAGAATAAGCTCGGACTCCCTGAGGTGCAGGCCTTCCCGAACTCTGATATGCCAAGAGGATACAACTAGCTATCCACCGTGACAGGGTCACTTTAGAAACTGACTTGCCTAAATTTGTTTTGGCAAAGGAGACAAACAACTGGTCAGATTGCCTATGACCAGCAGTTTGATGAATATAAAAGCGTAATTGTCTGAGCACATCCAAGGAATGCAGTTTGTACTCTCCTTTGTTCTGGTAGTTGGGAAAGAACATGGGAAGATTAATAGATTGATTAATATTAGCTTCCGAAGATACCTTAGGCAGAAAGGATGGATTGATCCTGAGATAAACTCTATCCTGATGGAAGGCTAAATACGGCGGTTTAACACAGATAGCCTGAAGCTCAGAGACCCTTTTAGCTGAAGTAATGGCCACCAGGAAGGCCGTCTTCCAAGAGAGGTATTTAAGATCAACCGTAGCTGCCGGCTCGAAAGGGGGGCTTGTCAAGGCCTGTAGAACCAAAGATAAATCCCATGGGGGTACTACCTCCCTGAACAGAGGTCTGAGAAGGAAGGTACCCTTGAGGAAAGCTTTGCAAAGCTTGGAAGTAATTAGAGGGCCCGATTCATGCCCTACATGATAATGCGAAATCGCTGCTAGTTGTACCTTGACTGTAGAGCAGCTAGCCCCCTGATGAAAAAAGGTAGTTAGAAAATCCAAAACCGACGTAAGAGGTGCCGTGAAAGGATCTAAGTGATGGCTCCGCCCAAAGGGAGAAACATTTGCACTTACTCCGATAGACCCTTCTGGTGGAAGGTTTATGTGCTGCTACTAGGATGGCTTTGACTGGTGAGGAGATTCTGGGAGTCCTTATCAGGAGTGGAACTGGAGCAACCAAGCCGTCATCTTGAGGTTGACCAGGTTGGGGGTCAGAAGACCCAGAGGGTGAGTAATGAGATCTGGGAGGGGATCCAGAATCCAGGGTGGATGAATCAAATGAGACCACAGGTACGGGAACCAGGTTTGACGAGGCCAGAATGGGGCAATGAGGATCATTTTACTCCCCAGCTGACTGGCTTTCTGTAAGAGATTTAGCATCATGGGCAATGGAGGGTAAGCGTAAAAGAGACCGGGAGGCCAAGCATGTACTAGAGAGTCTCTCGGGGACTCCCCCTGAGGGGGATTAGAGCAAAGTAACTGTTACACTTGGTATTTGAAGGAGAGGCAAAAAGATCGCAACAGGGTTGCCCCCATTGGGCAAATATTTGCTTCGCTACTAGAGGATTGAGAGACCATTCGTATGGGGTCAGAATTGAACGACTGAGCCTGTCTGCTAGGATGTTGGACCGTCCCGGAATGTGCGTTGCAATGAGAAAGCAGTTGGTGGATATCGCCCATTCCCACACTCTCATGGCCTCGCAACAAAGAGGATAAGACCTGGTTCCCCCTGTTTGTTGATGTACCAGACAACTGACATGTTGTCCGTTTGTACCGCAATCGTCCCAATCGGAAGGAGGCTGTGAAGTGCATGCAACGTCAAAAGCACCACCCTCATCTCTAGGACACTGATATGCAAGGAGGTCTCTGTGTCGTTCCACGTGCCTTGGACCATTCTGCCTGAATAGTGCCTCCCCACCCCAGGCGAGAGGTGTCTGTGGTCAGTGTGGCGACGGGGGAAGGCATTGAGAATGGTCGTCCCGTGTGAAGGCTCGGGGACTGGAGCCACCACACGAGCGACCCTCTGCAAGCCCTGCTTAGGGGAATAGGATAGGACAGGGGGTTGCGAGACAGGGACCATTGCACCTGGAGGGTCCACTGCAGGACCCTCATATTTAGACGGGCTAGGGGCAGCAGAGGAATTGCTGCCGCCATGGACCCTAGAGCCCTCAGGATCAATTCCGCCGGTGGAGCAGGAAGTTGGAGAATGGCCTGAACATGCAACCTCAGGTTCTGAAGCCGATCGTGGATGGAGAAGCCCGTTTGGCGGGCGGGGCCGAGGAGGAGTCCTCGGCCCGCCGCTTATGGTGCTTCTCTTTCCGTTTGGCTTTCCCGGTCTCCCTCTCCTCCGGAGCTGAAGCGGGAGGTTGAGTCCCGACCGGAGGGAGGGAGACAGGGGTGGCCGCCACCGAGGGCTGGGTAGCAGCCACAGAAGCACCAGAGGCCGGAGCCGAATCCGGGGGCAAAAGGCCCGCCAGAATCAGCTTCGACCTCCGGTCCTTAAGTGCCCTGGGGTTGAACGCCGCGCAAATCGCGCATCCCGTGGGGGCAGACCACCCTCCCCTAATCCTGAGCATTTTCATGATGTCTCCAAAGGAGACATCCTCGGGGGGTGACCTTGGGGAGCCTTCCCCTTCATCTAAGTCCGTATCTTCCGTAAGGGACTCGGGGGAGTCCACGTGCCTCCTCTTACACTTAGCTTTGTGAGGAACCTCCTTGGGGGGGCTGTCTGAGGAAGTCTCACCAGCAATGTCACGTTCCAAAGGAACACCCAGAGGCACTGAAGCAGGCTGCCCCGAAGGCCTGGTGATGGGAGCCTGAACCAGCTGAGAGGGAGTGCTGGGGGGAGCCAAAGCCAGCACCGGAGGCCCGGATGCACTCAACAGTGCCCTCTCCACCACAGCGAAAGCCGAGGGGGAGCCACTCTCGATTGGTAGCCTCTGGATATGATGCAAAGCACCCAGCGATCTGTTGTTATGGACTCCCACATTGCTAGGTGCCTTGAAAGATGCCCCCCGACTGCCTCCAGAGTGGAGCAGCCGGGTAACCCCTCAGGGGTTCTGCGTGGGCCTCTCAGAGAAGGGTTCTCTGGACCCAAAATTTCTGGGACCCCCTCTGCCTCTAGGGCGGCGTCCTCCCTGTCCTCCTCTGCCATGAGAGCACTGGTTGTCCAGAGCAGACTGGGATTGATGCGATTTCCGGAACCACATCTTCTTCTGACCCTTTTGGTTCTTAGAAAAGGACCTCTGGGGAGCAGAGAAGCAGACTCCGACGGCAGACAACGTCTTCCCGTCTTTCTCGCTCTGGACTAAAGTGTCGCGAACGTTTTTGCCAAACAAAGCAGAACCATCAAAGGGGGCATTTGCGAATGACGCCTTAAAGGATTCCGAGAAGTCACAATGTCGGAGCCAGGCTTGGTGCTTCATTACCAGGCCAGCTCCGCCAGCTCTAGCGGCTCCTTTCATGACGTGAGACACGAGCCGCACAGAGGTGTTGGAAACAGAATGTAGAGTGGACATTCAGGAGGAGTACAGCTGCTTGTCCCCTTCCGACATGGACTCTGGGGGGAGGCAGCGTATTCTTTTATTAGATCTCGCTGCATCCGGATGACGTGTGCCATATAGTTCAGCGCCCTCATGGAGAGGGTTGGTGAACTGAAGACCCGCTTCCCAAGGCGGTCCATCGCCCGAGACTCCTTGCTCGGTGGGTGGACCGCGGAGCTCTCCTGAGCCAACTCCCTCTTGGTGGCCGCCGCCACCAACATGGCATCCACGGGGGGACCTCTGCTCCAGTGGGTTCTTTCTGCAGGGGGACTCAGGATCCTATCTGGGCGCTTGGGGACTGGCTCTACAGTGTCCGTCTCCTTCCAAGCCCTGGTGGAAATAAGGTCCACCAGGGGATCGGGGGGAGGGGATACCCAAGAGGTAGATGGCCCTGCTTCGAAAGCCTCTAGGAATATGGACTCATCAGAGGAAGCCTAGGATACCTAAAAACTCGCTCTCACTCACACGAAGAAAAAGGAAGTAAAAATAGAAAGTTTTTCTCACAAAACTTAGCTAAATAGCAGGAGCTCGAAAATCCAGCTTGTAGCTTGAAGCGCGGCAAACTAGATCTGGGGTCAGTCAGGGTTGGCAGGGGATTATGGGTAAAGGGAGGAGCTAGGAGCACGGATCTATGCTGTGGTAGAAGTTGCCAGCTCGGATACGAGATCGGATCCGTATCCCAAAGGTTGCTGACAAATGAAGTGCCTACTTCAGATCAACTTCTATCAATACTTTGAGATCCCCCCTTCCTCTTCTTTTTTTGAAGTATATCCATAAATTAAAATAGGGGGACCTCTCATGATGTTACATTTCATAAATCAAGGGTGATGACTGCTAAAATGCAAATAATTATTAGTAAAAGTTTTTTTCCTTTGTAATTTTCTGAGGAAACAATTGTGATCCAGGTCTATCTCTATATTAACATCAAGAAAATTGACTGAACATCCCTTATCACTTAAGGTAAATGTTAGTCAGTCAATTCTAGAGTTAATTTCTGCAAGAAATAACTCAAATTTATTATGACTACCTGTCCAAATAAAAAAGAGGTTGTCAATATGTCTTCTGTACAAAAAGAGGCAAACCTGAACTTGTCCTTAGTAATAAGAACAGTGCTTCTCCCACCAGCAAAGAACTAAATTTGCAAATGATGGGGCCATTTTGGCAGACATGGCCACCCCTGATCTTTGTTGATAAACTGTCCTATCAAATAGAAAAAAAAATGTTGGATAACACAATATCAAGTAACAAACAAACAGTGTTGAGGAGAACATTATCAAAAGTAGTAAAATGACTACGGAAATTTCTAACAAAATCAAAATCTCCTTGTTGATCTATAGAAGTGTTCAAAGATATCACATCAATGGTGAATAAAACTTCTCTGTACCTAGAAAATTGTAACTTTTTAACAAATCTAAAAAAAACAAGAGTCTTTCAAATAAAATTCTGTTTTCTGGAGTATAGGGTTTAACAAACTATCTAAATAAGCTATAGTCACTGTCTTAGAACTTTGGACCTGGAGCACAATTGTTTCCACAGCAAACTGCATAGGAAAAAACTTTCAGTAATAACTATTTGCATTTTAGCAGTCAACACCCTTGATTTATGAAATGGGACATTGAGAGAGATCAGATAATAAGGCTGAGTAGGTTAATTAGTGATGACAATTATTTTTTAACTGAGGTGGGCAATCTAATTTTGATGTTTGCCAGTAAAGGATATCCGGTATCAAAGCTAGAACAGATCAGGAATGGTGTTATTAGGTTTAGAAACATCATATTTCCTCATTTTAATTTATGGATATATTCTGAGAAAAGAAGAGAAGGGGGGAGGTCTCAAAGTATTGATAGAAGTTGTTCCTTCCCAGTCCCCATTAACATTGATTCAGATCATATATAAAAAAAATTTTTAGCTGATAACTGGAAGACATTTCTGGGCAATTCTGATTTGGCTAAGATTGTGGGAGATCATCCCGGTTTTTATTTATAAAAAGGTGTCCAATATTAAATGTTTGCTTGAAAGCAATGTTAGCCATTCTTTGAATAACTGAGTTGGCCGTTTTGGGACCTACCCTTGTTTAAGTTGTAAATATTGTAGGTTTATTCAGTCCATACACAGTGTGTTTTTAAGCACATTAATTTTAATGGGGTTGCTAAGTGCACGCACACATGTAAAAGCCAATGAATAGTTTATTTGGCTATGTGCTGCAGTTGCAAGGCGTTCTAAGTGGGAAAAACCATTAGAACGCTTTTGCCAAGATAACATTTATGAATATTGTGCAGCTGTAAAGAAAAAGATGGAAGCAATGCAATAGACAAACATGTTTTGGTTTGTAAAGCGTACAAAAAATGTACATTTTTGTATTAAATAAAATTGATCATTTATAGTTTACTAACAGTGTTAACAATGTATTAGAATATAAAGAATTGCAATGGCAAATTTTGTTAAGGGCTGACAAGGAACCTGGCTTAAATGAAGTTTGTTTGTCTTTTCGGCTTTTCCCGGTTAAGGGTCACCACAGCAGAACTCTGGTCCGCTAATGATTGGCAGTAGATTTTTTTTTATGGTGCCGAGTTGCCAGCCCGACGCCCAACCTTCAGTGAAGGCACGCCCATTCACACATGTCTTTCAGAGGCCACTCGACCGCAGGGAGGACATGCAGACTCCACACAGAAGGCACTCCACCCGTAACTAACATTAAATGTGTTTTAAGAAATCAATTTATATAGTGTGTCACTTTAAAACTGCTTTTACGTTATTAAGTTGTGAAGTTGACTGGTTAATTCAAACATGTTCTGACACTGGTTTTGGTATTTAAACATCCTACCTCTGAGTTTTGATGTTTTGAAGAAGTTCTTGGTAATAAAGGAAGAAAGTGCTAAGCTGCATCCAGTGAGCAGTTTTTGTTGTTTGGGGCATTCTTTTTAATTACACCATTAGCTTTGAAATGACTGGACTAGAACTACCCTACTGCAAAGACAACTCCTGAACTAGCCTGACATACATCATACATACACTCAGTACATAAGAATGAAACTAGGGTTTAATAACAACAGTGAGACCATCTGAAAAGTACAGTTGTGTACACTTACCATAAATGTAGATGTTCAAGTGTATTCACTGTTGCAGTCCTAATAAATGGGTTATCTGGCTCTCAGTAGCCCTCAGTCGGCCAGAATACCAAAGGTAAATAAAAATGCCTTCGGTTGCTGTCGGTTGTAAAGGACGTCAGTGTGTCCGATACAAAAGGAGGCAGCCAACATCACTTTCTCAGTCTTTCTTGCCATAACAGTCAGAAGCCCCCAGTAAAAAGGCAAAGTCAAATGCCAATTTGGCAAATAAAATCTAATTTAGCCTGTACTTCAGGAAAAAAGAATAGGAGAGGACCAAAAGGGGGAAGGAGGGAGGGAAACCAGGACAGCAACAGTGAATACACTCGAACATCTACATTTATGGTAAGTGTACACAACTGTACTATGATCATCATGTTTCACTGTTGCAGTCCTAACAAATGGGTTGATTGCCAAAGCCCAAAGAGAAGGGGGGAGGAGGAACCAACAGAATCAAGGGTTGGAGATAACGCCCTGCAACACAGCAGTGGCAACCCCTGCCCTGGCTCTGGAAAACAGATGCAAACTACAATGTTTTGTGAAAGTATGAACAGAAGACCAAGTGGCAGCGTCCAAAATATCTTTAGTAGGGACATCCCTTAAAAAGGCTGCAGAAGTCGAAGCTGCTCTAATAGAGTGGGTCCTAACCTCTTGAAGAGGAACCTTGCCATGAAAAGAATAACAAAAACTGATGCAATGTGCAATCCACTTGGAAATGGTTTGCTTAGAAACTGCAAAGGGCAAAACTGACCATTAACTGAGCAGATTTCAGAAGGTATTTAGTCCTGTCCAGGTAAAACATGAGCTGTCTGTGCACATCAAGAGAATGTAGGATCCTTTCACCTTTATTTCGAGGATTAGGAAAGAAGGTAGGAAGGTGTATGGACTGATTAAGAGTCAAGCTAGAAACCACCTTAGGCATAAAGGAGGGGTTGGTTCTCAAAGAGACCCTGTCTGGATGGAAAATAATAAAAGTCTCCATAGCCATCAAAGCCTGCAGCTCCGAAACCCTCCTTGCTGAAGTTATAACCAAGACGAAAGCAGTCTTCCAAGAGAGAAACTTTAAATCTGCAGAGGCAGCTGGCTCAAAAGGAGGAAGAGTGAGCTTTTCTAGAACAAAATTAAGATCCCATGCTGGAGTAGGTGCCCTTCTGGGAGATTTTAAGTTACAAGCACCTCTGAGAAACATTTTCATCAAGGGATGAGAGAAAATGGGTTGTTCAAAGGAACAATGAGCAGAAATGCCTGAAGCATAGAGCTTGATAGAAGAAAAGGAGAGACCACTGAAGCAATTCAGCCAGGTATTCCAAGATCAGAGGAAGGGTACACTGAGAAGAGGACTCCCCTCTAGCTTGCATTCAGTGAGAGAACCTTTCCCATTTGCCAGCGTAGGACTTCCTAGTGATAGGCCTCCTGGCCTCCCTCAGCACATCACCCACCTGCTGAGAAAGGGAAGAAGATAAGGAAGGAGTCAAACTATGAGCCATGCTGCCAAATGAAGGGATTGAAGATGATGCAGAATAATTCCCCCTTCCTGAACCAAAAGATCTGGCTTCAGAGGAAGATGCCAAGGAGGGAATTGGGAGAGACTGCGAAGCAGCTGATACCAATGCTGTCTGGGCCAGTCCGGAGCTATGAGAATAGTCCTTGGTCATTCTTCCCTGATCTTTAACAACACTCTGGGTAGAAGAGGAAGAGGAGGGAAGGCGTAAACTGATAGCAACGTCCAAGGGCAGGACAGAGCATCCACTCTCCAAGCCCTGCTATGATGCTGTCCGGTGCAAAAGAGAGGCAGAAGGTGATTGTCCGGGGAGGAGAAAAGCTCCATCTGAGGTGTGCCCCAGCGTTGAATGATGCTGTGAAAAACTGTCCTGTTCAGCTGCTACTCGTGAGGATCCAGGGTTCGCCTGCTCAACTGGTCTGCCAAGACACTGAGCCTTCCTGGAAGGAACTGAGCTAGGAGATGCAGGTCCATGCTTTGTCGACACAGGGGGTAAGACTGAGTCCCTCCCTGCTTGCTGATGTACCACATGACTGTGGTATTGTCTTTTCTGACAAGTAAGGTCCCTGGAGAAAGAAGGTGCTTGAAGGCTAGTAAAGCTTGCTGAACTGCAATCAAATCTTTTAGATTTATGTGCAGGTGCATCTGCTGGGTGTTCCACCATCCCTGTATGCATTTGCCATCCAGGTGTGCTCCCCAGGCATAATCCGATGCATCTGTAGTCAGAACTTGAGTGGCAGAAGGTGTCCGAAAGGGCATGCTCTTGTTTTGAAGGCAGGCTGTTGCCCACCATAAAAACTCCATCTGCAGAGATGGAAGCAGAGGGATCATCATATCCAGGTCCTGTGTGGGCTGACACCAAATGTTCTTGAGGTACCACTGCAATTTCCTCATATGCAGTCTTGCATATGGAATCATGAGAATACAAAATGCCATGAATCCCAGAACTTGTGGGTATTTCCTTGCAGGGAGCTGTCTCAGTCTTGCCAAGTCCCTGAAGTAAACTGAAAGAGTTGTCTGGTGTCCTGGGTGAGATATATCATCTGGGCGGCTGTGTTCAGACTCGCTCCAGGAATGTTATCTCCTTGGATGGTACCATTTTTGACTTTTCCTTGTTGAGAGTGTAACCAGGGAAGAGAAAAGAGTCTTTACGAATTCCAGATCCTTTAATAGCTGCTCCTGAGAACTTGCTTGAATCAGACAGTCGTCCCAAGTATGGGTAAATTTGAATTTTCTTCTGCCTGCAAAATGCAATGACTGGGGCCAGGCACTTTGTGAAGACTCTGGGAGCAGTAGATAAGCCAAGGGGCAGTACAGAGAATTGATAATGTTGCTTTCCCACTCTGAAACGAAGATACTGCCTGCAACTTTCCCTGATAGGGATGTGCAGATAAGCCTCTTTGAGATCCAAGGTTACCAGCCAGGAATCATTTTCTAGCAGTGGTAGCAACTGATGCAGAGTGAGCATTTTGAACTTTGGAATTACTAGCAAAGAGTTCAGAATGGAAAGATCCAGGACAGGATGCCAGGTGCCTTCTTTTTCTGGAACTAGGAAAAGCTTGGAATAAAAGCCCTGGCCTACCTGCTGAACAGGAACTGGTTCTATTGCTCCCAGATGAAACAAAGACAAAATTTGCTTTTCTACTTCTGCCTTTTGGTTTGGAGGAGTGTCTGGGAATCCCTTGGGAGCTGGAAAGGTGTGGAAAGAAAACTTGTGCCCCAGAGACACCATTCTGAGCACCCATTTGTCGTTTGTGATAGAGGCCCAGGCATCTGACAAAAGGGCCAACCTTCCCCCTAAAGGACTCCCCAGGCAAGCAAGAACAGGCAGAAGTTGTAAAAGGTCACTGAGAGTGCCTAGATGGAGATGCAGGTTTGGAGCTTCCCACCTTAGAAGTGGAAGCCTGCCACCGCCTAGACCTTTGAGGGGTAGCTGTCTTCCCCCTAGAAGATTTGTAACCCCTAGACCTGGAACGGTTCTGTCTGCTGGTATCAGGAATGGTCCAACTCTTGGAAGGGTAATTCCTGCTAAAGCGAGGGGGTTGAACTTGCAGAAAATATTTAACAGTTTGCATGGACTTGGCCTTATCCTTCATCTTCTTAAGCACCTCCTCAGCTTTGCTGCCAAAAAGGTTGTCTTTATGCAAAGGTACATCCAAAAGCTTAGCCTTGGCAGGTTTTGGAACAGGTTGTTCTCTGAGCCAAGCATGCCTTCTAATAACAGATCCAGTAGCCGTAGCCCTACTGAAGGCCTCAAGAATGTCAAAACCACAATACAAAGAATGCTTATTGACCAGAGTGGCTGAATTCAACAAATCCTACATGTCTTTACTCTCTGCCAAAAGAGGTACATTTGCAATCTTACACTTAATAGCCTCCAAGGTGTGCTGTTGGTATTTCAGCATATGAAAAAGACAACTGGTAGCCCTAATGGCTAGGGTGGCAGAGGTATAAACTTTCCTGCCCCACCTAAGTTCCTAGACTCTCTGTCCAATGGAACAGGATTCCTGGTAACAGTGGCCTTAACCCTTTTAGGGCCCTGAGAAATAACCTCTGGATCCGTCAACAGGTTCCTGAAAAGAAATAAATGAGAATCAGGAACTCTGTAGTACCTGTCAGGTTTCCTGGGAGCAGGGGGAACTGAATTTGGAGACAAATAATTTTCCAGAAAAACATCAGCAACAACTTCCAACACAGGGGGAATAGCAAGAGGCTTATGCTGAGGTAAATCAAGAAACTCCCTAATCCATTTCTTAGATTGTGGATAATCCTGGCTTTCCCAATTAAAATGTTCCCTGAGGGTATTTAAAGTGTCACCAACTGAGAAATCCTCTGAAGGAGAAGCTGAAGGAATGAACTCCTCTTCATCTGAATCCTCATAGGGAGAAAAAGCCTGAGAAAATTCCTCTTCATCAGCAAAAATGCTGAAAGAAACAGATCCTGAACAGGACAAAACCTCAGGAGAAACCTCCTTATTCCTTTTAGGAGGGTGAGGCTGAGAATCCCTGATAAGAGTTAACAAATCATTAGCCATTTTACTGGGATTGAGGTGAACTAGAAGGAACTGGAGCCTGCCTTTTCACAGGCTTACGGATTGAAGGCTTACCTTCAAGCCTGAAGGACTCGGGAGGCCTGGCAATCACCAAAGAAGCAGCAGGAGTAGAAGGAAGAAATTTGTGTCAGATCGCAAACCGGAGGCCTCGGACCTCGGAGTCAGCTTAGCGGTACCGGCTCCAGCAGAAGAGGTGACTGGTGACAGGTTGGAAGGTAAACCGGAGGCCGAAGGCCTAAGGGACTCAGACTCAACCAAGGCCAGCAGTTGTACATCTGCAGACTGCAGGGACTGCAAAAGCAT